>NC_052155.1:100981102-101281102 GCF_902713615.1 Scyliorhinus canicula | reverse complement strand
GGAAATCCCGAAATGTCGAAGACTCAGAACAATGGTGCTTGAAAGAAGGGGCGAAAGTCCACCGTCGAGTGAGACCGTGAGTCCTGTAGGAAGAAAGGTGGCAGGGGCTGGGTCGATGGATGGGGCCGCTCCCCTCATGGTGGAAATTCTGACTGAGGTGATGTCGGGGGAGTTCGTGAGGCAGTTCATCAAGCATATGGATGTGCTTCGGAGAGATGACTGCGATGAAAGAGTGGGTGGAGGAGGTGATTGCCCCGGGGATGGCGACAGTGATGCAAGATGCCAGTCAAAGTGCGGGAGCAAGAAGAGAAGTTAAAGGGGGTGCAGGAGCTGCGGAGGGTGGTGGAAACCAACAAAGGATTCAGAGGCAAATTGGATGACGTGCTTGTTTGTGAGGGCCAAACAACTTCGTCATCCAATTTGCCTCTGAATCCTTTGTTGGTTTCCACCACCCTCCGCAGCTCCTGCACCCCCTTTAACTTCTCTTCTTGCTCCCGCACTTTGACTGGCATCTTGCATCACTGCCGCCATCCCCGGGGCAATCACCTCCTCCACCCACTCTTTCATCGCAGTCATCTCTCCGAAGCACATCCATATGCTTGATGAACTGCCTCATGAACTCTCACTATTTGTTGATGTACCACTTGGCAATGTACTTTGTCGATTATTATTTTTTCTACTATGTATGTACTGTGTACATTCCCTTGGCTGCAGAAAAATACTATTCACTGTACTTCGGTACATGTGATAATAAATATCAATCAATCAATGAAAACCTGAGAGCTGTGGGCCTGCCTGAGGGGGCGGAGAGTCCAAGGCCAACCAAGTACTTTGCAAAGATGTTTGCGGAGTTGATAGGGGAGGGGGAACAACCCTCCCGCTACAAGTTCAACAGGGCACATTGATCGCTCAGGCCGTGGCCAAAGCAAATGAGCCACCACGGGCGGTTTTAACAATAATCTTTATTGTCACAAGTAGGTTTACATTAAACACTGCAATGAAGTTACAGTGAAAAGCTCCCAGTCACCACATCCAGCACCTGTTCTGCTAGACAGAGGTGTGGTGTTGTGTTGCTAATTTGAGGATGGTTGGCGTAGTGTTCACAAAAGACCACAAACTCTCTACACTATTACATTAACTATGATCTGATCTTACTCTCACTATTTTTCCTTCAGTCTCTTCTCTAGCTTTCTCAACCACAAGGCTTAGCATCAATGCCTTATATAGTTGTACATTTAGCTCCCTCTAGTGGTCGATTTTGACATCACATTGACCCTTGCAGTTCTTACATTTATGATATCACAGAAGGGATAATTCAGAATGTCCAAATTATCTAACAGCACATTTTTCGGGACTTGTGGGAGGAAACTGGAGCACCAGGAGGAAACCCACGCGGACACAGGGAGAACATGCAGACTCTGCACAGAGTGACCCAAGCCGAAAATCGAACCTGGGATCCTGGTGCTGTGAAGCAACAGTGCTAACCACCGTGCTACCATGCTGCCAATAAACGCTTTCACAGGTTCCGCGTGAAGGAGAAGGTCTTGAGCTGGGCAAAGCAGAGACAAGAGGTGAAGTGGGAAGACGAATATACCAAGACCCGACAGCAGAGCTGGCGAGAAGGCGGGCTGTCTTTGGACAGGTAAAGGCAAAATTGTACAGCAGAGGAGTGAGATTTGGAGTGGTCTAACCTGCGAAGTTGAGTGTAACGCACAATTTGAGGGGTTCTTATTTCAAGGTGGTAGAGATGTCGGAGGCATTCATTAAGGCTGATTGGGACTTGGAAGGTGGAGATGGGATGGTGGGGGCAGGGATGGTGTTTTTTCTTCTGGAGGATTTTGTTTCGTGTCTCTTGAATGGGGGGGGGGGGGGGTTGTTTACTTTTGTTTACATGTGTCTTGGGTTTTGCTTTTATAGTAGGGTTCGATAGAAGGGTTCGGAGGAGTAGCGATATTGGTGGGCAAGATGCTGAGGTTCCAGATGAGAAAGTGGTGACTGATTAGGTGGGCAGGAATGTGATAGTAACATGTGCGTTAGAGGGTGAGAAAGGCGCTGTTGCTTTGGGTTAAGAGGTCGGAATACTAGACAATTGTGATCTCGGATCAAGCTTCACATTAGATGGATGTGATTTTGGAGGGGGCAGCCCAAAGGCCGGGGTGGAGAATGGATGTTGGGTTATTGGCAGACTGGAGCTTCTGTGCCAAGATAGTGAAGGTGGTTGAGGAGTATGTGGAGTTTAATTGTTAATTGCATGGAGGAAGTCTCGCAGTCAGTGGTCTTGGAGGCTCTGAAGGCTGTGGTGTGGGTGGAGTTGATCATGTTTAAGTGGAAGGGGAGAGTCTCTGGTCTCTTTATTGAACTCCTTCTTCAGTTGGTTGGGGGGGGGGGGGGGGGGGGGGTTGGACAAATTGATCCTGTTCATTTGGGGGGAGGGAGCAGAATTATGAGGGTGGTTCTGCAGAGAGAGAGAGAGAGAGAGAGAGAGGGGGGGGGGGGGGGGGGGGGTGCATTTCGCTTCCCAAACATGCTGTACTTTTTTCAAACAATTTTTTACCCAACAATTTTTTTTCCCAATTGAGGGGCAATGTAACGTGGCCAATTCACCTACCCTGCACATCCTTGTAGGTTGTCGGGGTGGAGGTCAGCTTCGCCAGCCTGTGCCTCCACCCTCGAGGTGGCGGGAGGGACCTGCTGGAGCTTTTGACCCTGGAGATGAAGTTCGAGCTGAGGAGGGGTTCTACAATTTTTGGGGCTTGTTCATCCTGCGCTTTCGGGAGTTGGTTACCGTTGACTGTTGGGTCGGGGTTCCTTGGTTTGAGTGGGATTATTTGTTATACCGTTGGGGTTCTTCTTGGGTTTTTTTTGTATGGTGGAAATTTGTCGAATAAAAATATTTCTAAGCAAAGAATGTTTCTCAGAGGTTCCGTCAGTACTCTTGGTAGGTCAAAGGGATTCCGTGGCTGGAAAAGTTTGGGAAACCCTGACGTCGAGGGTAGGAATGCAATGCTGCAGAGGCAGAAGCAAGATACCTTGGCAGCAGCCAGTTAGAAGTTTATTGCTCAGCTCTGAGTTATTTTACTCATGAAGATTATCCACACCATCATTTATTTAGTATTTTTAGAAATGTCACTCACACTTCAGAAATTAAGTAAAGCGGTGGACATGTATTCAACAATGCGCAAATTCCAAAAATCTTCCCTGCATCAACCAATAGTCAATATAATTTCACTGCCAATTCACATATCTTGCTCCTTGAATATTTTCTAGCAATATAGAGGAAAGGAGAAGTTAAGGTCAGAACTGGAACAACACTTTTCTCGCAAGTGTCTTATTCTTAATTTTCTCAATGGAAAATTCCGTGCTCATATTTGCTCATGGGGTAAATCCGACATGTTTATATTCAATGTTATATTGCTAGAATTTTTTTAAAAGGGGGAAGTATGCTATAAAGATTTTTTTATGTCAGATCATGAAATAGAGTGCAGTATGTAAAGTAATTTGTAAATGACAACAAATGGCTCGAGGCCAATCAGCTGAGGATGCGTCATCTCTAATACCACATTAGTTCCTTCAGTAACTTTCCATCATCAACCAAATGGTAAAGTCTTCTTCAGCACCACCATTTAATTTTTTGTAAATTTCTGCTGCCAAATAGTTAATATTTATTTAATTATCATTAATTATTATTATTATTATTATTAATACAGGTAGTTCCCATTTGTCGTGCAAAAGCTTTTCCATAAGCCATTCTGCATCATTCCAGTTTATCCCTAAATTTGTAAAGAATTTCCTGCTTAGGAATTGACAAAGACCGTATGCACTTTCAAAAGTTGGTTCAGTGCGATTTGTTATCTTGGCATATAATGTGACCGAAGTAACAGATCACACTACTGGATAATTTTAAAGTTTGTGGTCCAAACAAACATGGAAAAATTCACACTGATGTAATGATTTCATTGGCAATCAGCAGTTCACACGAATTGCAGCTCTGGAAACTGCTCCTTCACACAAAGTATTCCAGATTCCTCTAATTTCTAAAGTTCAGAAAGTAACTGACCTTTGGAATCGGTTAGACAACAATGAAATTCAGCCGGAATTATTTCAAAATAAAAGCAAGAAATTTATTCCAGAATTCCCCCATCCAAACGAGGGTAATAAGGCTTAAAAATGAAATTTCACTACATGGTCTCTGGATTCTATTTACCTGAAAAACTGATAATGGGTATAAATGCTAAAAATAACACATTCTTTGCTCTGCATGTCCCTCAACCATGGGAAGAAAAAAAATTACATTTGATTTGATCTTTTATCATCACAATGATCTAAATATTCAGCAATTTCCAGACTATGCCCGTTTTGTTTTAAATCAAACTACCATGGGGGGGTTCAAACCTAATTTCATCCTTTAGCCCAGGCATTTTCAAAGTGGGGGAACAACCCACGGGTGGGTAGAGGGAGGGTGTCGATGCCATCCATCGCGCCATTCCTGATCGCAGGAATTCAGGTGCAACGGCCTCAGCAACCGGCTTTTGAAATGCCAACTGCGAGCGGCTTTAAAAATGACGGCTGCTCATCAGTGCGCATGCCGGAACCCAGAGAGAAACAGCGCCTCCTCTTGACATCACTTCGTTGACCCAGATTATTTTAAAAATTCAATTCAGTCTTCCTGCACTGTCTTGAATATGCTCAATGGCTGAGCCTGTAGAACTCTCTTTGAGAGTGAAGTATCGAGATTAAAAAGATTCACAATACTTTTGAGTTAAGTAATTCCTCCTCAGCTATGTCTAAAATCTTCGCATTGTAATTTGCAGACTATATCCCCAGGCTGTAAACCACCGATGAAGAAAATTTACATTCTGCATCTGCTCTGTGCAGTCCTGATAGAATAATGCCCGTTTCAATGAAGTAATTTCTCATTCTTCGCTACTCTAAACTATAGAATAAGCCCAAGCTCACCTCTCACATCAACGGTAAGAGAAAGTGGTGGGCCGCGAAGGTCGGCTGGTGTGGGTCGCGAAGGCTGCCGGTTGGTAAAAATGGGTCCTGGGCAAAAAAGTTTGAAAAACACTGCTCTAGCCTGCCTGTAAGAGACACCTATGAAAAATACTGCTACATTTTTCGTTTAAACAAATATAACTAAGATAAAAACAAATTTCACACACTGGTGCATGTCCATTTTTATATTTCCGTGAACTGTGTAACATAAATCAGACCATACATTCGGACACTTGAAACCCCAAGGCTATCTGGACCTCAAATCACTGAGCCTTCTCCACAGGTTTCACCAATTTTAAAACTGGAAGAGCAATCTTGCTCAATTACTCGACGGTAAAATTATTATCTGGCATGCGCAGGGAATGGGTGGTATCAGTTCATCAAAAATGCCGGTTGATGGATAGCTCCATTTACCAATGGAATGCTTGCTCGTACCATGAGCAAATAAACAAATACTCAGAAAGAAACCGTATTCTTTTTACTTCTAATCTTCAACAGTACATTAAAACATAAATTAAAGTATTAAATAATACAGTATACAGCTACGAGGTTCTGAAAAACATTGCAATTGCTTCCAGTTGGTAAAGTGAGGAATCGTATTAGCAGACATCAAAAACTCTGGTTAGTAGAGAACGCGGGTTGGTAGAGTGCCGGATAATACAAAGTTTACTACAGTTGGATTTCTACAATTTCTAACAGTAAGTCAACAGTGGTGAAAGGGCAGAGAACCACAAATGTAGCCACTGTTCCAATTCAGGCAACTGTCCAGTATTACTCATTCTCTCAAAGTTAGGTTCTATAGGCAAGAGTGTAATTCTTATAAACCAAAACATGACTTTATGCAGCAAATATCTGAAGTGACAAGCCTCATTTTGAAGAATGAACCCTTATATCATTAAGAAAAGAACAAACAGGAGGAGGCAGGCCACCAAACATTCAGATCTCTCTCACCCAGAGAGAAAATACCCTACATTTACTGAAAGCAAAATTATACAGCAAGAATAAATTAGATTCAATAAGAATACATTTAACTTTCACTGGCACATAAATAAGTTTGAGCTCTAACATTTAAGAATCACGAATATTAACTTAAACTGTTTTACACATCATGGGTGCCGAAAACTCCATTCAGCCACATCTTGCTGCAGTGGTTCTAACATACAATATTAGGCAAGTGGACAGAGTGAGCAAAAGGATGAACTTTTGTTACATTTATTCCTAAATTCGGATGGTTTCTACTTGTAAAACTGTCAAACAAAATCAGAAAGACAACACAATAGAACACATGAATAATGCCCTGCATTTACAAAATGCTAATACAGAATTGTCTGTCTCACTACACAAATACAATGAGGTGCATTTTCCATCCCCCCACTGGGGGAGGAGATGGGAACATGTAAAACAGAGTGGGTGACCACCCTACTACCTCCCTGTCCACTCCTGAGCTCAACTCCCGAATATGAAATCAGCAGCCACCCGCCATATTTAAATAATCAAGGGTGAATTGAGTTTACCAACAGGCCAACTGATCCAGATAATATACTGCCCATACAAAACGGTTGAGTATGAGCAGTTGGGCAGGGGTGGACAGGCAGCTTTTGTTAAAAGTTTTTTGTTTAAAAAGGATGGGCAGAAGGTGGATGCAAACTTCAGGGATTGCCCTTTGCACATCATGGTACACCCTTCCAAAGATATTTTACTGCTCTCCAATACCCACTGCCCCCCTATCCTCTTCTAAATTGCCCAATCCCTCCCCTCTCAATACCCAAGACTTATCTAATTCCGAGATCCATTTGGCCTTGTTCTTGGGATTGGTTGCAATCCAGGCAACATCCACTATGAGGTCTTAGCGCTGCCAGCCAATCCATTTGGCAGGCAACTCCCGAGGGGGAAGACCCACTGTCAGGCAATTTAGCCAGTTATGGCTGGCAAGGAGGGGTGGGGTAGGGGCAAGCCATCTCT
This sequence comes from Scyliorhinus canicula, assembly GCF_902713615.1. Classification (NCBI taxonomy): domain Eukaryota; kingdom Metazoa; phylum Chordata; class Chondrichthyes; order Carcharhiniformes; family Scyliorhinidae; genus Scyliorhinus; species Scyliorhinus canicula. Next base: position 101,274,145 of record NC_052155.1, on the reverse strand, counting down.
CCATAATATGGAGTTCAATGTCTCCTTCGGATTGTTCGATCTGATTATCAATCAGGCCTGCTTTCACAGCCTGACTTTTTTTTTTTAAAAAGTTGTTCATGTTGAAAGATAATGTTCTTTAAATGACCAGCCATTATGAAGTTTGAAGAATTAAAAAAAAATCTAATTTAAAATGTACATATCAAAATCTGGAATACAGTATTGTAATTCAAAACTGTAAAGATTGTTCCCTCACAATCACCTATCTTAATTTCCATGCATATCAAAAATATTTTGCATGAATTAATGTTTGAACAAAGCAAGACTTAGGTAAATAGTTCTAACACAAACTGAAGTTGCATTTGCACTTACGTGTAAAAAATTGCAAAGGAAAAAGAAAATCAAGTTGCAAGGTGAGTGCAATTTCCTGTAAACAACTGTTTAGACAATGATAACTGCACTTCAAACTGTGCAATCCACTCAAAACAAGAGTAGTGTTATGTAAAGTGGAACAAATATCTTCTTCCTTTCAGTGGTTAATTAGGTTAATTACGTAGAGCAAAGCAGCATTCAGTGTATAAAAAAAGTGTCAGATTATATATGGTCAGCCTTGCCAGTCCCTCAATTTGAGGTTGACATACGCTGGTTCAGTAGATTCTGCTAGGATCCAAACAGACCAATTCTTGACCCATACATTATTGGAAACATGGGGCAGTATGTCCTGCGGTAGAGAGATCAAAGTGCAGAATTTCCCCACTTGCCTTCCCTGCCACCACTCTGCCTCAAAGTTAAGACACGGTGACTGAAAACATGATACAATTTGATGAACAAGATATCACATTTTGAAATGGTAACCAGCTTTTCCCGGTCATTAATATCAATACTACCATATTTTAAGGAGAGCTTCAGTGTCTTTGAAGCATTTCCTCTGTCCTCCTCACAAAGCTATGGTCATTTGAGACTTGAGAAAACAGGACCAGGCAGGGGAGAGACTTTCCAGACATTCGGACAGTGTCCAGACTGTCAAATTGATTTTTCAGGAGTTTTGCTTGAATACTTTTGGATTTGGATTCAAAAGGGCACTTGAATTTGTTCAACAGTCTTCTCATTGAACCATTGCTAATGGAACCTTTCATACACAACCCTGGTCTCACTGCAGTACAGGAGAGGTGCAATAACTCTATGTTGCAACTGTAGTTTGCGGAAACTATGCTGGCACAGCTGATCCAGTGTTGGATATCAATGGCGAGAGAGTTGAGAGGTTGCTGTTAAAAGTATGGGAAGTGCTCAACATGTGACAGTCTCTTCTTCAGCATATATGGGAGGGAAAATATTTAGTTGACCAAATCCGTTGGGAGTCCTGATGTCAGCAAAATCCCACCAGCTTTGAAGACCTTAGTTAGAATACCATCTGGGCTGTAGGATTTGTTATTACATCATCTGTTTGATTGCTTGTTCCACTGTGGATTTAGTGTGGAGGTTGAAAATGTTCCTTTCAGTGGTGACAGATGGCATTAAGACATACATCATCCTGTAAGTGAAAGAGATTTTGTTCATTTGATCTTGCTTTATAGATGGCGCTAGTGACTTGACAAATAAGCTTTGCACATCATGATGGCAGCATGTAGTTGAATCGGTGATATTTTCTTGTCCTATAACATCCTTTATCTTCTAGATTTCTCTTTTGAGGACTACCTCGAGTCTTTGGAATGCTATCTTCTTGACTTGTGACTTTGGGCTGTTCTGCCAGAGAGCTGCTGCTTTTTGTTCTCAGAGGTTACATGTTGGAGTAGCATTTTCATTGAATCAGTCCTGATGATGACAATGCTTGAACGTAATGATCTGGGAGCAACAGTTTAGTATAGCTGGCTTCATTCCACTGTTCTGGAATGGAGTTATACGTGTGAAAATTGTCCAGATTGTTTGTGAGCTATCCTTGGAATTCTTCTTTTCGATCAGGTTACTTTAGCACCAAGCCATTGTTCATCTCTCTTGGACTTTTGGGCTTTATAATACCAATCAAACAAGTCTACTATCTATTCAGCAGGCAAGAATAGAGTGATACAATAATCACAGATCTTTGACTCGAACTATATCATGTAGGGGGTACCAACGATCAATCTCGGATGCCACCATGTAGTTTTGCAGTTGTCCTTCTGGAGAGGCCAGGCTGAGCACAATCAGGAGAACACCCAGTTTATCCCAGGGAAACATGGATGAATATTTGTACAACAATGCTCAGTAGGGAGATGCCTTGATCATTGCCTTGCATATCCTGAGGCACTGCCCCTCCTCCAGCAGAAAGAGAAGTTTGTGCAGATACTGTAGGAGTGCAGGTTCCCTTGAGGAGTTTGGGCAGTATAGCATCAATACCTGGAACTTTGCCAACTATTTATTGCAGTTGGGAATGACTTTCTCTGCCTTTGTTCTAGATGGAGCTACTTGCTTGGCTCATGGACCTGTTGCCTTTTTGATCGCAACATTTGTGCTCCTAGTATTCCGTTTCGAAGCACAGCATTGGAATCAATAATGTTAATGTATATATGTTCTATACTCGCTGTGCGATTCTCTTAAAGCACTTTTGTATCAGTCTTTTAATTTGGATTTTTGGAGGTCAGTGCCCTGGTTGAAGCATTCCAGAATCCCATGTACAAGATGAAGGTAGATTCAAGTTTCCTTTCACAACTGATGGCAAACTCATAGAATGAATCAATACTTGGTTTTAAAATGGAATATCTTTTTAACTTTCCGGCACATTCAATTAAGTATGACAAATTTCAAAATCTTCAGTCTTAAATGTTTATTCTATTTCTTTTTAAATTAATGATGCTTCATAGAATTCCTACAGTGCAGAAGGATGCTATTCAGCCCATCGAGTCTGTGCCGACCCTTCAAAAGAACACCCTACCTACGCCCAATCCCTGCTCTAGCCCTGAATCCCCACCCAACCTTTGGACACTATAGGGCAATTTTGCATGGCCAATCCACTTGACCTGCACATCTTTGGACTGTGGGAGGAAACCGGAGCACCCAGAGGAAACCCACGCAGACACGGGGAGAAAGTGCAAACTCCACACAGTCAACAGAGGTTGGAATCAAACCCGGGTCCCGGTTGCTGTGAGGCAGCAGAGCTAACCACTGTGCCAACATGCTGTCCCTAGAAGCTTTCAATGTTGGAGGTCTTACCTTCCCAGTCAGATTTATCCACAAGTGACATCGCCCACAAGTGGTGTTACCTGTACAAGAATACCAATTTATTTTTTGTCTGCATTGCTGTAAATCACAACTGCCAATCAAGGTCACTGATTATTTAGGCTTTCCTTAGACCAACAGTCAGTTTATTAAAAATTCCAGAGCGGACAGATAAATGAGAGTTGAACATAAATTTTTAAATAGACAGCATATATGCAGGCATTACTATTCCTATAATGAGTTAAGGGTGGCATGGTGGCTAGCACTGCTGCCTCAGCGCAAAGGACCCGGGTTCAATTCTGGCCTTGGGTGACGGTGGAGTTTGCACGTTTGCCCAGTGTCTGCGTGTGTTTCCTCTGGATGCTCCAGTTTCCCCCCTCAGTCCAAAGATGTGGTTAGGTTTAGGTGAGTTGGCCATGTTAAATTGCCCCTTAGTAAATTGCCCCTAAATAGGGGCTGTTTAGCACACAGGGCTAAATCGCTAGCTTTGAAAGCAGACCAAGGCAGGCCAGCAGCATGGTTCAATTCCCGTAACAGCCTCCCCGAACAGGCGCCGGAATGTGGCGACTACGGGCTTTTCACAGTAACTTCATTGAAGCCTACTCATGACAATAAGCGATTTTCATTTCATTTCAATATCCAGATGTGCAGGTTAAGTGGGGTTACAGGGATAGGGTGAGGGAGTGAGCCTGGTAGGGTTTTCTTTCAGAGGGCTTGTGTGAACTCGGGCCAAATGGCCTCCTGCTGCACTCTCGGGATTCTATGGTTCTAAAATTTCCAATTGGAGCAAGCAATTTACTACATAACTGAGTTATATTCCATTTTGATCTGGTATCTTTGTGCTGCTGTTTATTGCGTACTTATCCCCTGAAAAACACACTTTCATGCACATGTTGTAGTTGCATTAAACAGGTTGCAACTTTCTGGTCTTCAAACCTGTACTCCTTCAGCTGAATATCATGTCTGCCACTAACAGACACGATTATTTGAATTGCAATTACCGCAGCTTCTGCTCCCAAATGAATCTGCCTCTCCCCTCCCCCCAAATCCACTGTTGTAGTCTCTCCCCAGCTGATCTCATTTACTTTCCCCTCCCCCTCCCAGTCCCTTCAAACCACCCGCTGTGCAAAACCAGGAACAAAGCAAGGCCCAAGCAATAAGCTGTAAGCACCAAGGACACAGACTAAATCACTACAAAGCATCCCCATGGTAAATGTCAATGAATGCAAACAAAAATAGCAAGGGTTGACTAGATGGACCTTGTTTATAGGATGCTTGATGCTTTGAGAATTCCTCTTTGCTATAAGGCAGGGTGATCAATCCTCCATGGGGGCAGATGCTGCTTGCTATTTTCATTTTAAGATTTTTCCTTAAAAAAACTAAATATATTTTTTCAATTATGTTGGATCAGGTCCTTCGGACCTTCTACACCTCTGCTAACTCAAACCTGTATCCATCCCCATTCCTGCTGGTCTTTTTTTTTGCTTTATTTTTTCCATTAAAAAATTAATCCCCATCTAATATTAGGCCTTGGACCTATATACACTCGAAACTAATTACCATGAGTTTGCAAAGTTCTTTCTTGCTTGTCAGTAAATTGAATATTAAGAGCATTTATGTTTTTCCCCTTCTTTTTCACAACATATCTTAATTATGTACCTGTTAAAAGTGGTCAGCGGTCTCAGGATTCCAACAGTATAGTCGGAGTCAGAGCTTTCTGTTGTCAACTGAAAATTGTGGGTCATTTAACGTCACTTGACAACCCCAAATGGCACTCTGAATAATGAATGACACAACCCATCAAGTCGTTTTGGTAAAGCTATTCAATGAAACCTTTCCCACAGGCATGCAATTTTAAAAATGTATTTATTCCAAAAAAGAATCAGAAACTGTGAAATAAAAACAATTGTCAAATTAAGCATATAGTATTGTTAATCTTTATGACTGATTACAATACGGTTGTGTTTAAACAGAAATCAAAACTAAAAATATCAGAAACTGCGATCATGATTGAATGGCTGAAGGAATGAGATCCATGAAAGAAAGGGTAAAAGTTGCAGTGTGGGGGAGAAAATGTGAATCAAAGTAGTAAAAGGAGCCTCATGGACAGGCAATAAAGAACTATAGCACCTTTAACATGAAGCATCTTAACATGCTTCACGGGAGCATTAAAACAAAATATGACAGAGCCACAGAAAGAGATTAGGTCAGATGACCAGAAGCTTGTCAAAGAGGTAGAGTTTTTAATAGTGTCTTAAAGGAGGAAAGCCAAGTATAAGGGTGAAAAGATGTAGGGAGGACTTCCGGTGGTGGCCATGGGTGGCTCTTGGTGGTCTTTTTGTGGCTTCTAAGGTGGATTTCTACAGGAATTTTTAAAATAAAGGTGTAAAAACGAGAGAAGGAGGTGACCCCTAGATTATGGAGCTACGCTTAGGGAAAAATCAAAAAAGGAGGAATCATAAGTTGGTTGGAGGCGAGGACCAGGGTTCGAAGGAGGCAATGGCAGGGACGCAGGGTCTGACCTTGCCAGTTCAATGGTCGACGGACCAGTTGGTGAACTTCTTGACTGAGAAGTTCACTCAACATCGCAAGGAGTATGCGGAGGACCTGGCCCGGGCGGTGAACTCGATCAGGGCAGTGGTTGACCGTGCGGAGGAGAGATTGACAACCCAGGGACAGGCGATCCAGAAGCTGGAGGAGCGGGAAGCGGAACGAGAGGAGCAGTCCACCACGATGGCAGCGGAAATTGGGATGCTACAGGACCAACAGAAATGACTGTTGGAGCAACTGGAGGATCTGGAGAACCGTTCGAGACAGAATATCCAGATCGCTGGTCTGCCAGAGGGGAAGGAAGGAACGGAGGCTGGTGAATGTGTGAGGAAGATGCTGGAGAAGCTAATAGGGGAGGATGTGTTCCCCAAACTATTGGGAGGTGGACCAGGCCCACATGGCGCTTATGCATAAGCCCCAGGGACGTGAGCCCCTGAGGGCGATGGTGGTATGACTGCATCAGATCCCAGATCAGAAATGCATCATGAGGTGGGCCAGGCAGACAAAATGGTGCATGTGGGAAGATGCTGAGATCCGGGTGTACCAGGACTTGGGAGCAGATTTTGCAAAGAGGGCGGCGAGTTTTAATAACGTCAAGGCAGACCTGTATGAGAAGCAAATAAAGTTTGGACTGCTTTACCCAGCCCGTCTATGGGTGGCTTATGAGGATCGGGAGCTGTACTTTGGCTCGCCGGAGGAAATGGCGGACTTTATGAAGGACAATAATCTGGTGGAAAAACAAGGACATTGAACCTTGACTCTGGAGAACTGAGTTAGGAGTGATGTTTTGCTTTGTAAAAACCGTAGTCTTTTAACTTTGTAATTTAATTTGCGATGTTCGAAAAGTTGTTTGAGATTCTGCATGTATAATTCCTTTTTCTTTTTTATCCGGTCTGTTCCATTTGGCTCTGTTTGAAGGTATTTGACTAGATAAGATTTTGTTAAGGGAGATGGGGTGGGCCTTTGTGTTTGGGCCTTGGAAGGGATTATTTGTTTTTTTGTGCTTTTTACTATTGTTCTGGGAACTTATACTAAGAGGGGGGCGCGGGGACCAGCAGGTTGCAGGATGCTAGGTGCTGGGGGCAGGAGCCTCCAGGCTAGCTGGGAGGGTTAGTTCACGGAAGCAAAGTGAGGGGTGAGCTGAAGATTAATGTAGTGGGGGTATGGGGGTGCAGGAAGGGGGGGGGGGAAGGAAGAGGAAGTAGACTGCTAACGAGGGGGGGACTTTTAGGGTGTTGGGGAGGAGAGTGGATGACGCCAGCTGTCGTGTGGTGGGCCAGGTGGGGTACTGGGCATGGGCCAAGGGCTGGCCGAGGAAGGGTCGACAGGCGAGGGGGGTAGGGTGCCCCCGACCAGGCTGGTCACATGGAATGTTCGTGGACTGAATGGGCTGGTCAAAAGAGCACAGCTGAAGGTGGACGTGGCCATGTTGCAAGAGACGCACTTGAAGTTGGGAGACCAAGTTAGACTGAAGAAGGGATGGGTTGGACATGTGTTTCAATCGAGATAGGACTTTAAAACAAGGGGAGTGGCAATTCTGGTTAATAAAAAGATGGCATTCGAGGTGGGAAAGATAGAGGCAGCCCCGGGGGTAGATTTATTATGGTTAGTGGGAAACTGGAGGGAATGGCTATGGTGTTGGTGAACATATATGCGCCCCAAACTTGGATGATGTTGTGTTTGTCAGGACGGTGCTGGGGAAGATTCCGGACCTCTACTCGCACCGGCTGATTATAGGGTGGGGGATTTTAAACAAGGTCCTGGATACGAGACTAGACCGGTCGAGTTCCAGGTCAGGAGGAGTATCAGCAATGGCGAAAGAGTTGGGGGGGATTATGATGCGCATGGCGGATGGGTGGGTGTGTGTTTGGGGGGGGGGGGGGTGATGGATCAGTGGAGTTTCGGGAGGCCAAGTAGTAATGAGCATTTATTTTACTCGCAAGTGTATTCCAGGATAGACTTTTTCGTGCTTGACCAAACAGCGTTAGCGGGGCTGGAGGGCACTGAATACTCAGCAATCGTGGTGTCGGATCATGCCCTACGTTTGGTAGACCTACAGGTGAGCACAGGAAAGACCCAGCGCCCGCAGTGGAGGTTAGATGTGGGGCTGTTAGCGGAGGATGAGATCTGTGAGCGGGTCAGAGAGGCCATTCAAGGATACATGAAGAGCAACGGCAAGGGCAAGACCGGCAGGGGTGGTTTGGGTAGCATTGAAGGCGGTTATCAGAGGAGGATGTATCTCGATTCGGGCCCACAGGGAGAAGGCTGAACGAGCGGAGTTGGACATGCTGGTCGGTGAAATCTTACAGGTGGACAGGAGATATGCAGAGTCTCCGGATGAGGAGCTCCTGAAGGAGTAGCAGACACTTCAAATGGAATTTGGGCTCCTGTCCACAGGTAAGGAGGGTAAGGAGGCAGCTGAGGGTAAAAGGGGCGATATACGAACATGGGGAGAAAGCCAGTAGGATGCTAGCACATCAGCTAAGGAAGCAGGAGGCAGCGAGAGACATTGAGCAAGTAAACGATAGTTCAGTCGACAGCTGTGCCTACATCCTCGGCATCATCCACAACTGCATTTGTTTGGTTGGTTTCCTCATGGTCACTCAGGACTTGCTCCAGATTTAGCTTAGGGGTGTGTGCGTGCGTGTGTGTGTGTATATATATATCATGTACACATGTTTTGGGAGTGTCCGAAGTTGAGGGGATTCTGGTAGGGATTTGTGGACGTCATGTCAGAGATCCTGGAAGGGAGGGTGACTGTAGTCCAGAATTGACAATATTTGAGGTATCATAAGTTCCAGGGGCCGGGGTCAATGTTCTGGCCTTCTCCTCCCTGGTGGGCCGGAGATGGATTTTGCTGGGATTGAGGGACTCGGAGCCTCCAAAGTCAGGAGTGCGGGTCAACGACATGGCAGGTTTTTCAGGCTGGAAAAGATTAAGTTTGCCTTGAGAGGTTCCATTCAGGGGTTTTCCCGGTGGCAGCCATTCATCAACTTCAAGGAAAATTGAACGTCAGCAGCAAGAGGGTGGGTGGAGGGAGGGAGGGGGGGGGGGGGGGGGGGGGGAGATGGGAGGCATGGTAGTGTAAGACAAGGACATACGGGTGAATATACAGGTAATTAGGAAATAGGGCGGGGTAGTAAGGGATGTTATTCTTATGTTTTTTGCGTGTGTCGGCCCGCGTGGTTGTTTAAGAAATGCTAAAGTGTGTAAACTATGAAAATTACAAGGCACCACGGTGGCCTAGTGGTTAGCACAACCGCCTCACGGCGCTGAGGTCCCAGGTTCGATCCCGGCTCTGGGTCACTGTCCGTGTGGAGTTTGCATATTCTCCCCGTGTCTGTGTGGGTTTCGCCCCCACAACCCAAATGTGCAGAGTAGGTGGATTGGCCACGCTAAATTGCCCCTTAATTGGAAAAAATAATTGGGTAATCTAAATTTATAAAAAATTATGAAAATTACAAATGCTTCAATAAAATATTTTCTAAAACAAAAGAAAAGATGTCGGGAGGGAATTCCAGGGTTTGGGGCCTAGGCAACTGAATACACAGCCACCAAAATGGTAGAGCAATTACAATTAGGGATATACAAGTGACCAGAGTTAGAGGGGCATATGGAAGGTTGTGGGGTTGGATCTGATTGCAGATGGGTGGGGGAGGGGGGGGGGGGGGGGGGCAGGAGGAGGAAGAGCCATGGAGGGATTTGAAATCACAGGTATGAATTTTGAAATCAAAATTCTCCTTGACTGGGAGCCAATTTAGGTCAGCACGTAAGGAATGGGATTTACTGCAAGACACAGGCAGTGGGATGACCTCAGATTTTATGTAGGATAGATGTGGCAGTCCAGCCCGGAGTGACTACTATAATAATAATCTTTTGTCACAAGCAGGCTTACATTAATGCTGCAATGAAGTTATTGTGAAAAGCTCCTAATCACTACACTACGGCACCTTTCAGGTACACAATAGGGAGAATTCAGAATGTCCATTTCATCTAACAAGCACGACTTTTGGGACTTGTGGGAAGAAACTGGAGCACCCGGAGAAAGCCCAGACACAAGGAGAATGTGCAGAATCCCAACAGTGACCCAAGTCGGGAATCGAACCTGGGTCGCTGCCACTGTGAAGCAACAGTGCTAACCACATCATTACCGTGTTTCTCTGAAAGTTGAGGCTAGAGGGAACCAAAGCACAAATAAGGGCTTCGCAGATGAGTCGAGACAGAGGCAAAGTTGAGCAATGATACGGAAGAGTAAATAGGCAGTCTTAGATGGCACAAGTATGAGTTCAGAACTCACCTCAGGATTAAATGCGACTCCAAGGTTGCAAACAGACAGGTTTTAAAGTCAAATTGCTGCCAGGAGAGGGGTGGAGTCAATAGCTAGGAGGTTTGGAGGGGTGCCAAAAGAATAGCTTCAGTTTTCCAAATATTTAATTGGACGAGAATAAATATATTTAGTTTTGATTTAAAGAATGAACATATTGCAATCAGTCATTTAGATCTACAATTCTACATCTAGGATAGGGTGTCAAATAAGCAGTCAGATAATTAGCAACAGTGAAGCAACATGGCAAAGCAAAAGATGAAAAGCAATGACTGACTGGCAAAAAATCCAATGACCAGAATTGTGGCAATGGTGTAGTTCACCAAATAGCATGGTGACAAGTGGTTAACACTGCTGCATCACAGCGCCAGGGCCCCAGGTTCAATTCCTTGGGTGACTGTGTGGAGTTTGTACATTCTCCCCGTGGGTTTCCTCCGGGTACTCTGGTTTCCTCCCACAGTCCAAAGATGTGCAGGTTAAGTGGATTGGTAATGTTAAATTGCCCCTTAAATGTCCAAAAGGCTTGGTGGGGTTACTGGGGTATGGGGTGAGCAAGTGGGCCTAGGTAAGGTGCTCTTTCAGAGGGTCGTACAAACACAATGGGCCAAATGGTCTCTTTCTGTACTGTAGGGATTCCATGATTCCTAGTAAGTTTACCCCTTCACAAGGTGGAGGTTCTCAGACTTTGCATTGTTGGGCTACATTTCAGCTCCATCCCTGTCAGTTGAACAACCTTGCAGTCCCTTTCTTCCCACCCTGGGCAGCAATGGTTAATTCTTGCTCAAGGTAAGGTCATGGGTTCAATTATCCACCACAGGCTCCATCTCCCATTCCGTCACCATTCGCTGCAATTCCCTTCCAACCCACCTACTGGTTGGTCACTCTCCTCACCCACCTAGATCCCATAAATTGACTGTAATTTCAGATTATAGACAACCCTTTTATGGTTCTATTTTGCTATTAAGAGTAACGTGCTGAACTGCATTGCCTATCCACAGTACAATCTTCATACTGACTGTATTCCTCTTCCATTTACAGACAGCCACCTGCCTAAACTGATCACCACTCCATTTCCATTGATGGGAATTTCCCTTCCTACCTCAACACTCTCTTCCTTTCTCCTCTCCATCTCATCTGCTCAATCATCTTCCTACCGTTGAAACATTTGTCCTGAAAATTACAAATTGATCTAAACTATTTGATTTGATTTATTGTCACATGTACCGAAGTACAGTGAAAAGTATTTTTCTGCGGCCAAGGGAACGTACACAGTATGTACATAGTAGACAAAAAGAATAATCAACAGAGAACATTGACAAATTGTACAGATACATCAACAAACAGTGATTGGTTACAGTGCGGAACAAGGGGCCAAACAGAGCAAAGGCATGAGCAAGAGCAGCATAGTACGTCGTGAATGGTGTTCTTACAGGGAACAGATCAGTCCGAGGGGGAGTCGTTGAAGACTCTTGCAGCTGTGGGGAAGAAGCTGTTCCTATGTCTGGATGTGCGGGTCTTCAGACTTCTGTACCTTCTGCCTGATGGAAGGATCTGGAAGAAGGCAATGCCTGTGTGGAAGGGGTCTCTGATAATACTGCCTGCCTTCCTGAGGCAGCGGGAGGTGTAAACAGAATCAATGTGGGGGTGGCAAGCTTGTGTGATGCGTTGGGCTGAGTTCACCACACTCTAGTTTGGTGATCTTGGACCGAGCAGTTGCCATACCAGGTTGTGACGCTCTCTATTGCACATCTGTAGACGTTTGTGAGAGTTGATGCAGATATGCCAAATTTCTTTAGCTTCCTTAGGAAGAAGAGAGATTGTTGGGCTTTCTTGACTGTTGCATCAACGCGAGTGGACCAGGACAGACTGTTGGTGATGGTGACCCCCAGGAACTTAAAGCTATCGACCACCTCCACTTCGGAGCCATTGATGCAGACGGGAGTGTGGTGCTACGCTTCCTGAAGTCGATGATCAGTTCCTTGGTCTTTCCGACATTTGAAGAGGTTGTTTTCGGTTCACCATGCAACCAAGTGATTTATCTCCCTCCTGCAGTCTGATTCGTTGTTGTTTGAGATACAGCCCACCACAGTCGTATCATCCACAAATGTATAGATTGAGTTGGAGTTAAATCTTGCCACACGGGCATCACAGTGGCCTAGTGGTTAGCACAGCTGCCTCGCGGCGCTGAGGTCCCAGGTTCGATCCCGGCTCTGGGTCACTGTCTGTGTTGAGTTTGCACATTCTCCCCGTGTCTGCGTGGGTTTCGCCCCCACAACCCAAAAATGTGCAGACTCGGTGGATTGGCCACGCTAAATTGCCCCTTAATTGGAAAAAATAATTGGGTAATCTAAATTTATTTTTAAAAAAATTTAATCTTGCCACTCAGCCATGTGTATAGGGAGTACAGTGGAGGACTGAGCACACATCCTTGTGGGGCCCCAGTGTTGAGGACTATTGTGGAGGAGGTGCTGTTGCCCATCCTGACAGATTGCGGTCTGTTGGTGAGGAAGTCAAGGATCCAGCTGACAGCCTAAACAGCACCTTAAATAGGTTTAATCTATTTCCCTTCACCAAAATAAAGGTAGATAGAACTATTTAAAAGAAGTATGCATTCTTGATGACCAGAATGAGCAATTGCAGTTGTATGGCATGAAAAAAAAATGAACAATATTTTTTTGAAACTTGTAGAAACTACTGAAAATCCATCCCTTGTGGAGAAACAGAAGCCTCAAGCAACTTACCCAGTGAATGGACTCTCGTACATTTTATATTAATTCTGTCATGAGCAAGGAGTCAGTTAGCTGTGTCTTAGTTGGTAGAACTCTTGCCAGAGTCAGAATGTTGTGGGCTCAAGTCCCATTCCAGAGATTTGAGCAGATAATCCAGACTAACACTTCAGTAAAGTACTGCAGGAGTGCTGCACTGGCAATTATATGATCTCTTGGATGAGCTGTTCAACCACGACTCCATCTACCCATGGCCATGTTTCAAAGAGACAGTGGACTTCTCTTCAGTGTCCTGGCTGACCCTTCATCTAACATGACTAAAACAAATTTGAGCAATATCTCACCACTCAGCTCATTAAAATATTGTGAGCACAACAGTATTTAATTACTTGTAAAGCACTTTGAGACACCCCGAGGCTATGAACTATACAAATGGAGGATACTGGATTCTTTCAACTCCTCATCTAAGTTATTCACTTTCAATAACTGCCGCCAAGCCACAAAATTAACAATTCTTACACCCCACTACCCAGACAGCCTCACTGCAATACCAGAAAACTCACCTTTGTCATTTTGTCTAAATGATGGAACACTCCCAGAATTATCTCAAAGTTATCACGGTACATAGATGCCTAATAAATGCAAGTAATATTTTGTCCTTCCTCACCAAAATTGGCATTCATCTCATCTTGGTCCACATTGCAATAATCAGCTGAACCCCAAACTTGCTCAGGTTAGCCATCTCTTTGACTGGGCATTTGCACAAAGACGACAAACATCCAGCGAAGGAAACTTTGTAACCTCAGATACTAAAGCATACCCCTGGCCCCCTGAAAACTTCTTTCTTTCTGAAATAAAAATTATAATTTACTGCTGCTCACATCCACCTGTCGAGACACACAGTTGCAACATTCTTGGAGCTCTTGCGCATTTAAGTGACAGTCAGCAAAAACATTCCCCCAAATCATCAAGACTTAAATCTCTTCTTTTCCGCCACCTTCCTTCAACTGAAACATATCTGCCAACCTCCCCACTAGCATACACACTCACTAATCATGGCCTCCACTTCCCACTGAACAAGTCGCAGCCATATCTCCACCCCCCTCCCCCCAAACATTCACCAATCTTAGTGATTGTCTTCAATACTTCACCTCCTACATACCAAACAGTAATCCCAGTCACTCAACCATGGAGACGATATACATAAATGAATATTTATGCATACAATAATAGCCACTCATTATGTCCACAGAATAATGACAGGTCATGAAATTCAATCTCAAACACCATGTTTCCTCTTGTGGAGGAGACTAAAACTAAGGGAAGTAGTTTAAAAATAAGAGGTCTCCCTTTTAAACAGAGGTGAGGTAAAGCTTTTTCTCCCAAAGGACCTTTGTGAGCGGAATTCTCTTCTCCAGAAAATCGTGAAGCTGGGTCTCTGAAAGGCAGAGTTACACAGATTTTATTTGGTAGACTACAGTATAATGGTATTTAATTGGCTGCAAAGCACTTCAGGATATTGTAAACATCACCATGCTCTTCAATAAAAAGGAGGCGAAAGGGGACAGGTGGGAAAATGGAGTTGTGGTTACAATCGCCATGGTCTTATTGAATGGCAAAGCAGACTAGAGTGGCAAAGTGACCTACACCTGCTCCTAGTTTGTATGTTTGTGAGACAGTCGAGGGCTATGAGAGGCAGACAGAAAAATGGAGCTGAGACCACAACCAGATCACCCATGTTCTTATTGGATGTTGGAGCAGGTTCAAAGGGCCAAATTGCCTACCCCTGTTCCTATGAACCAGTAAAATTTCAATATACTTCAATAAGGACAGAATGCAACTCATTCTGTCACTTCAAATCAGTGGCCCCAATATTATTTCCTACGAGAGGTTCGCAACCTGAGGCCCTAAAGCATCTGCCAATGCGTTGCCAAAAGTAACATTTTCTTTGTACTAATGAATAGGATTGCATCCATTTTCAAATTGGCTGCTCCCCACAGTGCATGTGCAGAATATTGAGGTCAATGGAAATTGGACAGCATTTTGAAACTATCAGCAGCAGCATAATGTTTAGAAAAAGAGCCATTCGGTCAAGAGCATCTACAGACAACAGCAGTGCAAGAGGGTAGTTTGAACAGTGTAGATCAGGCATTTTCAAAGTGGGGGTCGTGACCTGTGGGTGGGTCGCGGAGCCAGCCATCGCGGTGTTCCCGATTGCAGGAATTCCTGTGCAACAGCCAGCTTTTAACAATGTCAGCTACGGGTGGCTCTAACAATGCCGGCCGTGACCAGCTAAAAAAATGCGGGCGCACTGCCCATGCATGCCTGCTGCACATGTGGCCCGGGAATGCTGGGCCCTGAATCCGGCGTCAAAAGTGCAATTGCGGCATGTCGGCGGCTGACTGCGTGGTGATCATCGATGGTGAACAGGGCTATGACCTCATCACATGTTTCCTCACCAGAGGAAGGAGCAGTGCTCCGAAAGCTAGTGTTTGAAACAAACCTGTTGGACTTTAACCTCGTGTTGTAAAACTTCTTACTGGAAATATTTATGCAGAGAAACACCTTTGACCACAAATCCATCAGGCAATGGTCTGCACAATGTCTCAGAGGCACTACGAGAAAAGGAGATGGTGGATCCTGTCAGATGGTTCCCTGAGCAGACGCTCAAGGTCATTTGGCAGAATACCTCTACACCAGAACTTTCAAACAAGCATAAAGACCTAACTTGGCTGCTGGTGAGAACGGCCTTCACAGTAAGATCCTTGCTACATGCCCAGAGTCTCATCCCATCCGCACGTTGCCCTCGAGATGGTTGGGAAGGGGAAGAGATTATTGTCCACCTTCTTGTGGAATGTGCCTTTACAAGGTCTGGAAGTGCAGCTCCAAGACACAGGACTCTATGCTCCACGGGCTGTTCCCAGGGATGCACACTGAGACAAACATCAGCTATTGCTGGAGGATCATCAACTCAGTGAAAGATGCTCTTTGGTCTGCCCAAAACCGGTTGGTCTTCCAGTACAAAGAGTTGTCCCTGACCAAGTATTGCAGACTGGCACATTTTAACAATCAGGACTACGTACCGAGGGATGCACTGAAGCTTGGGCCAGTCACTGCAGAGGCACAATTGGGGAAAGGGGAGAAGGAATTGTATAGAAACCCCCCTGGCTGTATGACTCATTGAATATATACAGTGATTACATGTAACACAACTGAAGCACCTCAGAGTGAAACTTGATCTATGCAGACAACGCAAAATACTTTTGCACCATTTTGAAATGTTTGTAATGTTCTTTCAAATATTTTACAAATAATGTATATTTATGCAAAAGTACAAAACAACAGGTGTTATTAATCCTGTAAAAGAAAAGAAATACAAAGATGGCTACTTAAATTTTGGTTTAATTTGTACTGCAAGTGGAGAAATGCCTCAACTGTTATTTTTAGTTTGTGAGTAAGTACTGTCCAATGAATCCTTGAACCGGTTCCCTCCTCGAGAACTATAGAGTAGCTACAGCCGGAGCTGTTAGGAAGGCCATTCAGTCAGTCAAACCCAAACCAGTCCTGCATGAGCATTTCGAGCTTCTCTGCAGCTCTGAAAATTTTTCCTTTTTGAAGACCATGACTTAATCTGCCTCCATTATCCTTTCAGGCAGTGCATTCCAGATTATAACCACTCGTGTAATACATGTTTTCCCACATTCTGTCATTAGTTGTTTTGCCAATTATTAAAAACCTGCAGCCTCTAGCCCTTGACCCTCGGGGGCTGGTTTAGCACACTGGGCTAAATAGCTGGCTTTTAAAGCAGGCCAAGGCAGGCCAGTAGCGCGGTTCAATTCCCGTACCAGCCTCCCCGAACAGGCGCCGGAATGTGGTGACTAGGGGTTTTTCACAGTAACTTCATTTGAAGCCGACTTGTGACATTAAGCGATTTTCATTTTTTCTGCCACTGTGAACAATTTCTCACTAGCTACTTCATCTAGACTCCTTGCAATCAAATCTGTTCTGCTCTCAACCGTCACATCTCAGCAAAACAACCCAGCTTCTACACTATATGCTCATAACTGAAGTTCCTCATTTCAGGAATCATTCTCATAAATCTTTTCAGTGCCTTCTCTAAAGATTTCATATTCTTCCTAAAATGTGGTACCCACACTCCACACTTCGAAAGGCTCATCATAACTTCCTTGCTTTTGTACTCAATTTTACCCATCCCCAATTGCTCAAGAAGGTGTAGGCGAGTCGCCTTCTTGAACTGCTGCAGTCCATATACATCCACAGGTCTACGAGGGAGTTCCAAGATTCTTACTCAGACAGGGAAGGATCAGCAAAATAGTTTGAAGTTTAGATGGTGCGTGGCTTGGCGGGGAACTTGCAGGTGAAGTTCCCACACATCTGATGCCTTTCCCCTTCTAAGCAATCAGAATCGTGGGTTTTTTTTTTATTAGAACAGTACAGCACAGAACAGGCCCGTCGGCCCTCAATGTTGTGCCGAGCAATGATCACCCTACTGAAGCCCACGTATCCACCCTATACCAGTAACCCAACAACCCCCATTAACATTATTTTTTTAGGACACTACGGGCAATTTAGCCTGGCCAATTCACCTAACCCGCACATCTTTGGACTGTGGGAGGAAACCGGAGCACCCGGAGGAAACCCACGCACACACGGGGGGACGTGCAGACTCCACACAGACAGTGACCCAGCCGGGAATCAAACCTGGGACCCTGGAGCTGTGAAGCATTGATGCTAACCACCATGCTACCGGAGTTGTTGCAGTGCATCTTGTAGATGGTATACACTGTTGACACTGTGCACTGCCAGAGGGAGGAATTAATCTTTAAGGTGGTGAATGGAGTGCCAATCAAGCAGCTTGCTTTTCCCCGAGATGGTGGTGTCAAGCCTCCCGAGTGTTGTTAGAGCTGCACTGATCCAGGAAAATGGAGAGTTTACAATCCTGACTTATACCAGGTGGCGAGTTACTCACCACGAGGGCGGTATGTGGCGCAGTGGTTAGCACTGGGACTGCGGCACTGAGGATCGGAGTTCAAATCCCAGCCCTGGGTCACTGTCCGTGTGGAGTTTGCACATTCTCCCCATGTCTGCGTGGGTTTCACTCCCACAACCCAAAGATGTGCAGGTTAGATGGATTGGCCACGCTACTTTACATTTACCATTCTATCATTCTAAACGTGAATGTTGTCCAGGTCTTGCTGCATATAGATACAG
This sequence comes from Scyliorhinus canicula, assembly GCF_902713615.1. Classification (NCBI taxonomy): domain Eukaryota; kingdom Metazoa; phylum Chordata; class Chondrichthyes; order Carcharhiniformes; family Scyliorhinidae; genus Scyliorhinus; species Scyliorhinus canicula. Next base: position 101,256,142 of record NC_052155.1, on the reverse strand, counting down.
ACTGCTTCAGTATCTGAGGAATCACGAATGGTGAACTTTGTGCAATCATCAGTGAACATCCCCCCCATTTCTGACATTATGACAGGGGCACGATCCTTGAAGCAGCTGAAGATGGTTTGGGCCTAGACATTACCCCGAGGAACTTCTTCACTGATGTCCTTGAATATAACTGCCAGGATACTGCACAATTTTTTTAAAAAAACGCTTAGAGACATTTAATGACCAAGTATGACCATTAGTTGTTTTGCCAATTGTTAAAGACCTGCACGTTCTAGCCCTTGACCCTTCTGCCACTGTAAAAAAAATTCTCACTAGCTCCTTCATCTAGACTCCTTGCAATCAAATCTGTTCTGCTCTCAACCTTCACATCTCAGCAAAACAACCCAGCTTCTCCACTATATGCTCATAACTGATTGCCCCTATTGCTCAAAGACGAGCAATAGGGGCAGCACGATGGCACAGTGGTTAGCACTGGGACTACATCGCTGAGAACCCGGGTTCAAATCCCGGACCTGGGTCACTGTCAGTGTGGAGTTTTCACATTCTCCCGGTGTCTGCATGGGTTTCGCCCCCACAACCCAAAGACGTGCAGGGTAGGTGGATTGGCCATGTTAAATTGCCCCTTAATTGAAAAAAAAATAATTGGGTACTCTAAATTTATAAAAGAAAAGACTAGCAATATAATTATTTTTTGTAATTGTAAAGTTGATGTTTACAGAGAAAATATACTTGTATGCTACACATGGTCCATGAAGGTTAAAGCCCGGGGGCAGGTGTGGGTGGTGGAGGGGGAAGAGGTGGTGGTGGTCGTCTAAAAAGCATACGGGTCAGGAAACCCTTGCAATGCATGATCAGTACATTCCTGGTATAATAAACAATGTATCCTAAAGCTTTGACAAAGAATCATCGGACTCGAAGCATTAGCTCTGTTCTCTCCCTACAGATGCTGCCAGACCTGCTGAGGTTTTCCAGCATTTTCTTTCATTTCAGATTCCAGCATCCGCAGTAATTTGCGTTTTTACTTCGGCTTACCAGGCTTACACTGCAATGAGGTTACTGTGATAAGCCCCTAGTCGCCACATTCCAGCGCCTATTCGGGTACACAGGGGGCAAATTCACAATGTCCAAATTACCTAATAGCAATTCTTTCGGGACACGCGAGAGGAAACCGGAGCAAACCCACGCAGACACAGGGCGAGTGTGCAGACTCCGCACAGACAGTGACCCAAGCTGAGAATCGAACCTGGAACCCGGGCGCTGTGAAGCCATAGTGCTAACCACTATGCTACTGTGCTGGCACATTAGTGGTGATTACACCTCTACAATTTATTTTGTTGGCATCTTGGATATTTTGGCTAGCAAACATTTTTACCACATGGATGTACCCAGAATATATTACAAACAATCTTCAAAATTGGAATTGTTTATGGAAAAAGATCTAGTTTAGAATACTGGAGACACGGGAAGAATATACAAACTCCACACAGTCACCCCGGTCTCTGGCATTGTGAGGCAGCACGCTAACCACTGTGCCGACTCAATCTCTCCTCATAAGTCAATCCACCCTCCTAGGAATCAATCTGGTAAACCTTTGTTGCCCTTTGTCGATACCAACAACATCCTTTCTGAGATAAGGAGACCACAACTGCACACAATATTCCAAGCGTGGTCCACCAAGGCCCTGTATAACTGCAGCAAGCCATACAGCTTCTGTACTAAAATTCTGTCGCTATGAAAGCCAATATACCATTTACCTTTTTCACCGCCTGCTCCAGTTCAGTTTCTGGTTAATAGCAACCCCCAGAATGTTGATAGTAGAGGATTGAGTGAGTAGCAGCAGTGGCTAGCACTGCTGCCTCACAGCGTCAGAGAGCCAGGTTCGATTCCAGCCTCGAGTGACTACGTGGAGTTTGCACTTTCTCCCAGTGTCTGCATGGGCTTCCTCTGGGTGCTCCAATTTCCTCCCACAGTTCAAACATGTACAGGTTTGGTGGATTACCCACGTTAAATTGCCAGTCCAAAGATTAAGTGGGGCTACGGGGTACAGGGGAAAATCTGAAAATAAAACAGAAAATGCTGGAAATACTCAGCAGGTCTGGCAGCATCGGAGGAGCGAGAAACATAGTTAACATTTCAAGTCCGTATGACTCGGGATATGTGATAATGAGCAAGCGGTTTCCTTGTCTATGTTCAACCTGATGCCATAAGACTTCAAGGGGACCAAAATCTATGTTGAAGACACCTAGGGCAATGCCCTGCTGACTGCAATGTCACTGTGCCATTACCTCTGCTGCAGGGATGATAATGGTGGTGTCCGGGACATTAGCTGTACGAATGATTCAGTGAATGTGACTATCTCAGGCTTTTGCCTGACTAGACTGTGGACAGCTCTCCAAATCCAGGCACAAGCCCCCAGGGATATTAGTATGGTGGACTTTGCAGGGTCGACAAAGTTCTTCATGGTGCCGAAGTTAATGCTGGCTGGTCCGTTCGGGTTCATTCCTTGCACTTTCTCAAGGTTTGATACAATTGTGGATTGCCAGACCATTTCAGATTAAATTTAAGAGTCCCCCCAGCAAAGTAGTCATATTTAAGTCAGATCAGGTAAGGAAGGCAGATTTCCTTCCCTAAAAACCTGAGTGAACCAGACACGTTTTTACGGCAATCAACAATAGTTTCATGGTCATCATTAGATGTTGAATTCCAGATATTTATTAATTGAATTCAAATTCCATGGTCTACCATGACGAGATTCAAACCTGGGTCCCCAGAGTATTACTTTGCATTTCTGGATTACTAGTCCAGTGGCAATACCACTGTGCCAATCTAATATTAACAATATACATCTTGGCTACAATCTTGAATTCAGACGATGTCATGGTTGGCATTAACAACTACCGAAAGGCACTTACAAGTTACAGAATCGTAGAATGATGCAGTACAAAATCCCATCTGACCACTGTGCCTATGCCAGCTTTAAATGAAAAGTATTTGATGAATCACGCTACCACCTTTCTTTTCCCATAGTCAAAATGAAGTTCCTGAAATTAACAGAATGCCCAGATATCATGCAGTTTAAGTGGAAATACGGCAACTGTCAGCTAAAACTTTTAACTTTTTAATAAGGAGAGCGATCTGGTTTCAAAGTTTTACAGAAAGGATCTGTGGTATAAGTTAAAGTGCTCAGGTCACAAATAATCATGTGAAAATATAGGCAAGATAAGAAAACAGAGGAGAATTAGTGCCAATTGCACTGTCAAACCAAATTGCGCATGGAAAAAATTTGCAAACACGGTTGTAATAAAGTCCCGGCTCGCAAATGTTCTTGAGTTGGAAAAGCCAACCATGATGGTATTCAGTTGGTACATCATTAAGTCAAGAGTCAGAATAGAAACAGGAAGAAAATGCTATCGCTGTGCTCAAGAGTTTGGAACGTGTCCATTATCGAAGGTTTTGGCTTGAATTAATTTGATTTGTACCAGAGGATCCAACAGTGCTGAGGGGCAACACTACCATTCAAATATGGGAATTATTAACTCAATGCTTTGTGGCACATTTTAGATCTCATCACCAGAATGAAAGTAGCTGTTACAATTAAGTGGCACCACTGTCACCTGCAAATGTCGTATAGTTTGGGAAGGAAGCTGAGCATTATAAACTTTCATTAAACCTTCAAAAATTGAAATATAGCACCCCCTATTCTAAATTGTAAACAGAAAAATAGGTTCAAAAACTCATTTAACAGCTGATGTGATTTGCACCATCTATTCAGAGAACCTGAATTTCACACGATGAATCAGATTCTTACAGAAACAGACTTCAGTGGATTTCCAATATGTTTATTGGATAAATTGATCCAATTCAAATCAGTTATTTGTCTGAAGTCAGCTTGAATGGCATGCATCTCATGAATGACTGCTTCTCTAACCTAAAAATCACATTCACAGATCAGCCCCTGCTTCTCCCACGTTGTTGATTATCTTTTTCCACAGTTTAGTACAGCATTTTATTCAGCGAGTAACAGAGCCATTGTTGTACTACGGTTTGATCCCTGGTCAGTGTTCAATTAAGTGATTTTAGCTGGGTATGGGGTGGTGGGCAATTTGTAAATGAGTGCTGCAGTTGGCAAGATCTGTCCCTGCTTCTCCCATGTTGTAAATCACCTTTTACCACATTGCGTTTGTACAGCATTATACCCAGTGAATAGCTGGGCCATTGTTGTAACCAGGTTTGATCCCAGGTCAGTGCTCAATTAAGTGATTTTAGTTGGGGTGGCACTGAGCAAGGGGCCATTGCTTAGTTTTGTACGTGGTTAACTTTGTTCTAGTAGGGGGATGGTGGGTGTAATTTTCTTCTTTGTGTTTGTTGGGAGTTGTTATGTTTTGCATATGTATATTTGTGCAGGGGCAGGATGCTTAGCGCCATGGGCAGGGGCTACCAGGCGAGCTGGGCAGGCTAGCTCACGGAAGTGCAGTGGGGTGGGGCGAGCAGGTGACTAGTTTGATATGGGGGCTTGGGATTGTTGTCTTGTTAGTGGGGCGGGGGGGGGGGATTGTTCTGCTGACAGGGGTGGGGCTGGCATTGGGAGACAAATTGGAGGTCAAGGATGGTGGGCGCCTGAGGTCAGGCCTGAGGAGGCGCAAGACTCGAGCTAGAGGCTGGCCTAAGAGAGGTGGTGGTTGATCGGCAGGGGCGGGGGGTGGGTAGGTGCACCCCCCCCCAAACAGACTGATGACATAGAATGTGAGGAGCGCTGAATGCAACGGTCAAGATGGCTCGCGTATTTGAAGAGGTTGAAGGCGGACGAGGCCATGCTACAGGAGACAGACCGGAGCTGGTATGGGAAGCGCTGAAGGCAGTGGTTAGGGGGGAGCTAATTTTGATACTGGCTCATAAGGAGAAGGTGGAGCGGGCAGACATGGATAGGTTGGTTATGGAAATACTCCAGGTGGACAGAAGGTATTCTGAAGCACCGGAGGCGGGACTGTTGTAGGAGCGGCAGAAGCTGCAGATGGAGTTTGGTCTGTTATCCACAGAGAAGACAGTGGTGCAGTTGAGGAAAGCGAGGGGGGCAGTATCTGAGTATGGGGAGAAGGCCAATAGGTTGCTTGCTCACCAGCTAAGGAAGAGGGAGGCGGCCAGGGAGATAGGAAGAGTGAAGGACAGAAATGGGGGACACTGTCTTGGACCCAGTGGAGGTGAATGGGGTGTTCAAGGAGTTTTATAGTCGGCTGTATGAGTCGGAACCCCCAGCTGGGGTGGAGGGGATGAGGCAGTCTTTGGAAGGGTTGGAGTTTCCAAAGGTGGAGGAAAGGTTGGTGGAGGGGTTGTGAGCCCTTATCGGGATTGTAGTAGTAGTAGAGGGATTGGAGGCCGTGCAGTCAGGCAAGGTCTCGGGGCCGGATGGCTATCCAGTGGAATTTTACAAGTAGTTTTGTGGGATGCTAAGCCCGCTGCTGGTGAGGGCATTTAATCAGGCAAGGGAGCGGGTGTCCTTCCCCCAACAATGTCACAGGCTTCGATTTTATTGATCCTGAAGCAGGAGAAGGACCCAGAGCAATGTGGGTCATACAGACCAACCGCCCTACTGAATGTCAGTGCTAAATTGCAGCCCAAAATTCTGGCCTCAAGGATAGAGGACTGTGTTCAGAGGGTGATGGGGGAAGACCAGACGGGGTTTGTTTAAGGCAGGCAGTTAACAGCCAACATTAGAAGGCTCCTAAATGTGATCATGATGCCCTCCGAGGGGAGGGAGGCGGGAGATGGTGCTCGCTATGGATGCGGAGAAGGCCTTTGACCAGGTGGAATGGAATTATTTGTGGGAGGTCCTGGGTTTGGACAGGGCTTTATTGTCTGGGTTTGGTTGCTGTACCAGGCACCGGTGGGGACTGTGCGGACGAACCAGGTGAGTTCAGATGACTTTAGCCTGCACCGGGGAACAAGGCAAGGATGTGCCCTCTCCCCACTGTTGTTTGCCTTGGCTATAGAACCATTGGCGATGGCACCAAGGGCATCTACGGACAAGGGGGGGGGGGAAGGAAGACTCGTTATATGCAGACGACCTAGTCCTATATATTTCTGACCCGTTTTGGGGCCCGGGGGGGGGGGGGGGGGGGGGGGGGGGGGGGGGGGATTATGCAGATCTTAGGGGAATTTGGCCGGTTCTCTGGGTACAAATTGGATATGGGTAAAAGTGAGGGTTGTGTGATCCAGGCGAGGGGGCAGGAAACGAGACTGGGGGAGTTGCCGTTTAAAGTGGTGGGAGGGAGTTTTCGCTATTTGGGTATTCAGGTGGCACGAGGATGGGAGCAGTGGCACAAGTTAAATCTGGGCCGGTTAGTTGAACAAATAAAGGAGGACTTTCGGAGGTAGGACATGCTCCCGTTGTCTCTGGTGGGGAGGGTACAGACCGTAAAAATGATGGTCCTACCAAGATTTTTGTTTGTTTTCCACTGCCTCCCTATTTTTATACCAAAGGCCTGTTTTAAGCGGGTGAGTAGGGTTTGTGCGGGCGGGTAAAACCCCACAAGCAAAGAAAGTACTGTAAGAATGGAGTTGGGGGGGGGGCGCCTGGCACTGCCGAACTTCAGGAACTACTACTGGGCATCAAATATAACCGTAATTAGGAAGTGGGTAGTGGGGGAGGGGTCGGTGCAGGATCTGATAGAGGTGGCCTCATGTAAGGGCACAAGTTTGGAGGCATTGCTAACGGCTCCTCTCCCGTTCTCACTGGCTCGGTACTCCACAAGCCCAGTGGTAGTGGCAGCCCCGAGGGTTTGGGGACAGTGGCGGAAGCATATGGGAGTGGAGAGAGCATCGGCGTGGGTGTCAATTTGCGGTAATCACTGGTTTGCCCCGGGGAAGATGGATTGGGGGGGGGTTTCGGAGGTGGCAGAGAGCAGGGATTGAGGGGCTGGTGGATCAATTTATTGATGGCAGCTTTCCTTGTTTGGAAGATTTGGAGGAGTTTGAATTGCCGGGTGGGAATGGGTTTCGATATCTGCAGGCAAGGGCTGTTGCGCGAAGGCAGGTTTCGACCTTTCCGCTTCTACCGCCACAGGGGACACAGGATAAGGTAGTTTCTGGAACGGGGGTGGGGAGTGGAAGGTATCGGAAATCTATAAAGAACTTATGGAGTGGGAGGAAACCTAGATAGGTGAGATAAAGCGTAAATGGGAAGATGAGCTGGGTAAGGAGGTAGAGGCGGGTCTGTGGGAGGATGCGCTCAGTACAGTCAACATGTCCTCATCATGTGTGGGCTCAGCCTGATACAATTCAAGGTGGTTCACCGGGCACATATGACGGTGGCCTGAATGATCAGCTTTTTTGGGGTGGAGGACTGGTGTGTGAGGTGTGCAAACCATGTCCACATGTTTTGGGCATGCCCGAAGCTTTGGAGATACTGGCAGGGATTTGCAGATGGCATGTCCACGGTAATAAAGGGTGGTGTCGAGTCCAGAGGTGACGATTTTTGGAGTGTCGGTAGATCAGGGAGTCCAGGGGGCGAGAGAACCTGACGTTTTGGCCTTTGCCTCCTTGGTAGCCCGGAGACAGATATTGCTAGCATGGAGGGACCCGAAGCCCCCAAAATCAGGAGTTTGGGTTAGCAACATGGCTGGGTTTCTTAGACTTGAGAAAATTATGTTCATGGGAAGTTCAGCTATTTTTTGTTCAGATTAGGCAGGAACAGGGGGAGATGGAGTGATGTGTTACGCACTGAACTAGGTTTCCATTCGTATTTGTATCTTTTATTGTTATAAAACAATAAATGCCTTAATAAAATGTTATAAAAAAAGTGAAAACATCCAAGTTAAAGCAAAATTAAAAAACAAGATGTATAAAATAGCTTGCAATGGGGCAGATGATCACAATTTAGCATTCAAATACAGTACTGAAGCACATATGGGAGTAGGAATTGTGACATCATTTGCATTATGGCAGAAAAAAAATCTAGGCATAGTTCAAAAGTAGCTTCACAATTCATAACATCTGAAAACAAAAATGGTTAACTAGATCCACAGGTCAGGCAGAATAGAATAGGGGGCAGCACGGTTGCATTGTGGTTAGCACAATTGCTTCACAGCTCCAGGGTCCCAGGTTTGATTCCCGGCTTGGGTCACTGTCTGCGCGGAGTCAGCAGTTCTCCCTGTGTGTGCGTGGGTTTCCTCCGGGTGCTCCGGTTTCCTCCCACAGTCCAAAGATAATAAGAACATAGGAACATAAGAACTAGGAGCGGGAGTAGGCCATCTGGCCCCTCGAGCCTGCTCCACCATTCAATGAGATCATGGCTGATCTTTGGTTGACTCAGCTCCACTTTCCGGCCTGAACATCATAACCCTTAATCCCTTTATTCCTCAAAAAACTAACTATCTTTACCTTAAAAACATTTAATGAAGGAGCCTCAACTGCTTCACTGGGCAAGGAATTCCATAGATTCACAACCTTTTGGGTGAAGAAGTTCCTCCTAAACTCAGTCCGAAATCTACTTCCCCTTATTTTGAGGCTTTGCCCCCTAGTTCTGCTTTCACCTGCCAGTGGAAACAACCTGCCCGCATCTATCCTATCTATTCCCTTCATATTTTTTGTTCCTATAAGATCCCCCCTCATCCTTCTAAATTCCAACGAGTACAGTCCCAGTCTACTCAACCACTCCTCGTAATCCAACCCCTTCAGCTCTGGGATTAACCTAGTGAATCTCCTCTGCATACCATCCAGTGCCAGTATGTCCTTTCTCAAGTAAGGAGACCAAAACTGAACACAATACTCCAGGTCTGGCCTCACTAACACCTTATACAATTGCAGTATAACCTCCCTAGTCTTAAACTCCATCCCTCTTAATCATCTGTTGCACCTGTAAACCAACTTTCTGTGTCTCATGCACTAGCACACCCAGGTCTCTCTGCTCTGCACAGCAGCATGCTTTAATATTTTATTTAAATAATAATCCCGTTTGCTGTTATTCCTACCAAAATGGATAACCTCACATTTGTCAACATTGTATTCCATCGGCCAGACCCTAGCCCATTCACTTAACCTATCCAAATCCCTCTGCAGACGTCCGGTATCCTGTGCACTTTTCGCTTTACCACTCATCTTAGTGTCATCTGCAAACTTGGACACATTGCCCTTGGTCCCCAACTCCAAATCATCTTTTTTTTTTTTTAGAACAGTACAGCACAGAACAGGCCCTTCGGCCCTCAATGTTGTGCCGAGCCATGATCACCCTACTCAAACCCACGTATCCACCCTATACCCGTAACCCAACAACCCCCCCCCCCCCCCCCCCCCCCCCCCCCCCCCCCCCCCCCCCCCCCCCCCCCCCCCCCCCCCCCCCCCCCCCCCACCCCCCCCCCCCCCCCCCCCCCCCCCCCCCCCCCCCCCCCCCCCCCCCCCCCCCCCCCCCCCCCCCCCCCCCCACTAACCTTACGGGCCAATTAGCATGGCCAATCCACCTAACCCGCACATCTTTGGACTGTGGGAGGAAACCGGAGCACCCGGAGGAAACCCACGCACACAGGGGGAGGACGTGCAGACTCCACACAGACAGTGACCCAGCCGGGAATCGAACCTGGGACCCTGGAGCTGTGAAGCATTTATGCTAACCACCATGTACCCTGCTGCCCTAAATTTGTAATTTGTAAATTGTGAACAATTGTGGGCCCAACACAGATCCCAGAGGGAAACCACTAGCTACTGATTGCCAACCAGAGAAACACCCATTAATCCCCACTCTTCGCTTTCTATTAATTAACCAATCCTCTAATCCTCTATCCTTAATGCCATGCATCTTTATTTTATGCAGGTTAGGTGGATTGGCCATGCTAAAATTGTACTTAAGTGTCCAAAATTGCCCTCAGTGTTGGGTGGAGTTGCTGGGTTGTGGGGATAGGGTGGAGGTGTGGACCTTGGGTGGGGTGCTCTTTCCAAGAGCCGGTGCAGACTCGATGGGCCGAATGGCCTCCTTCTGCACTGTAAATTCTATGTAACTATGTAAGAGAAGACAAATCAAAAGTAAAATACATACAAGTATTAATCAGACTAGGAACTTTGTGCCCAGCTAAAGACCAGTGACAAAGAAAATGTCCTGGTGCCTGCTCAACCCGTGCTGAAAGGTTCAGGAGAAGTAAATGATTTGAGGTTTTATGCTCAGGTGTTGGGACAAGCTCAGGAAGGCTCACTAGGAAAATGTTAATTAAAGAACGGAGAAAAATGTGATCTCAGTTTTTAAAACGAAATTGAAGTTACATTTTGTGCAAAACCAGCTAAGGAAACCAGAGGAGATGACCAGCTAAAAAGACGTAGTTAAAAGTGAAAACTTTGCATTTGGATTCAACATGGACCAGAGTGCCATCTAGTGTAGCAATCTTGGCTTAACCAGGGTATTCAAAAAGATTGGATCAATCTTGGAGGAGAGAAGACACTGATTTTGGACAGAAATTGACATATGATCAGCCCTTCAGATGAGACAAGAAACCAAAGCCCAATCTGTTTGTTCCAGTGGTTTATGTGGACACTAAAATGATGGTACTGTATTATTTGAAGCGAAACAGGAAGTCTGCAGACCCCGACGAAAATAGGAGCAAATGGTCATTCAGAGCTGTTACTACGTCTAGCTGTGCCCAAAATGTCAGCTTCATTTTTGATAAATTATATTCAATGCATCTCAAAAAATAAACTGCAGATAAAGTTGAGATATTATAAAGCAGGCTTTGAGTGCAAGATTTACTAAATGGTCTGATCAGGTTCCAAATCAAATTCTAATCCAAATAGATTGGATGACCTTTTCACTAGAATAACTAGTGCTGAAGGCCATTTGGCCCATCAAGTCTGCACCAACCCTCCAAAAGAGCACCTTACATAGACCCAGACCCCCACCCCTGCAACCCCACCTAACCTTTTGGACACTAAGGAGCAATTGTGCATGGCCAATCCAGCTAACCTGAACTGTGGGAGGAAACCAGAGCACCCGGAGGAAACCCATGCAGACATGGGGAGAATGTACAAACTCCACATAGACAGCCATCCAAGGTCGGAATCGAACACGGGTCCCTGGCGCTGTGAGGCAGCAGTGTTGACCACTGTGCCACCATACTGCCCCATCCCTGATCTTTCCATTTCTGTTTCAAGTGCATTTCACTTATCAAGTATACACATTTTTCTTCAACAAAATTTTCAATGTCAGATCTCTATTCTAGAATCAGAGGCAACGGCAGCTCTGGAAGAATTAACACATTCTATAACACTCACCTATCAGCATTATATTCCTAAAATATGTAAACTTTCAATTAAACAAGAAATACCAAGAAATCTGTCAAAATATCTTTAAATGCAGCAGGAAGCTTTGGACTATTTTTTGAGTCTTAAATTAGTATCTAAACTTCCTAAAATAATATTTAGACACTTAAACTTTGACATTCATAACAGATGATCACTTTCTACCCAGTTAGTTGAAAAAGTGAATGATCTCAACAGCCTAATGGGCAGACAACACAGATCAGAACAGCAAGCCTGACAAGCCAAACATCGCAGTTAGGTAGCAAATGGACAGTTAAATTCGATCTTAACAGACCGGGACTACTGAGGGAATAAAAAATGTCAGAATTACTGCTTCAATCACTTCAAAAAGGTGCTTGTAGATTATTGGAGGAGAATGTGACTGGGTTTGTCTTAAATCTCTACCTTAGCATGTTGAAACCATCTCGACTCTCACAAAGGAACATCCATCTGGACCACGGTAGTGGCAAGTAGTGGGGTGTGGGCACAACTGTCTCTGGAACTGGATCCCAGTATGAATTTATTGGAGAAAACTGGGGGCAAATGGCTAATGGCTCTGCAAGTATTGGTGCCAAATTGGTGATGAATTTGAGGAACTAAAGTTGCATAATAGTCTAATTTACAAAGTCTGAAACAAAGCAGTGAACTCAAAATCAAACTGCATCACATTAGAGCAGTGTTTTTCAAACAGTTTTTCCGGCGACCCATTTTTGCCAACCTTCGGGTCCCATTCCGGGCGATTGTCTCGACCTATGCCAACCGTCAGTCGTGACCCACACGAGCCGAAATTCATGACCCACCATTTTCATTTACCTTTAATGCGACCGGTGAGTCTGCTTGGTCCTCACGATCTCACTTGCTTTGTCACTCAATGTTACATTTCTGTATGGGTTGTTCATCAGAGATCGTGGAGCTCACACCAGCACTGGTTTGTCCTGCTGTAGATTTTCCTGAGCCACTCTCTCCAGCACGCTTAATTGAGAGATCCTGGCCTATTAGCATCTCTGGCCCTCTCTTCCCAAGATCCAAGCGATGGCAAAGGAGTTGATCGGGTTCATGGAGCTGATGGGGGGGGGGGGGGTCGACTCCTGGAGGTTTAGACAGCAGACGGTTAGGGAATTTTCTTTCTACTCACAGAGTGTATTCCCGGATCGACTTTTTCATTCGGAGTAGGGATATGCTGGCAGAACACAGGGTACTTGGCCATCACTATCTCGGACCATGCCCCACATTGGGTGGAACTGCAGGTCAGTGAGGAGAGCTTCCAGCGCTCGCAGTAGCAATTGGACATGGGTCGGTTGGCGTATGAGGCGGTGTGCGCGAAAGTAAGGGTGTGCTGGACTATCTGCAGGTCAATGACCCGGTGGAAGTCTCAGCAGCGGTGGTCTGGGAGGCGCTGAAGGCAGTGGCGAGGGGAGTTGATTTCAATCTGAGCACAGAGACAGGAAAGATATGGCAGAGACGGACCGGCTGATCAAGGAAATCCTACAGATAGATCGGAGGTATACGGTGACCCCAGGGGTGGAACTGTTAAGGGAGCATCGGAGGCTGCAGGCTGAGTTTGGGGTACTGTCCACGGGCAAGGCAGTGGAGCAACTTAGAAAGGCGAGGGGGACGCAGTAGGAATATGGGGAGAAGGCCAGCAGAATGCTGCCACAGCAGTTGAGGAAGAGGGAGGCAGCCAGGGGAATTGATAAGGTGGTCGACGGGGATGGGAACCTGGTAGGGGATTCGGCTGGGCTAAATAGGGCCTTCAGGGATTTTTATAGCGGACTTTACCGCTCGGAGCCGAGCCCCCCACGGAGCCCCGAGGGAATGAAACGTTTTCTGGATGGGCTGTTATTCCGAAGGGTGGACAGGGAGCAGGTGGGTGAGTTGGGGGTTCCGATTAGGGACGAAGAAATTTCTGAGGCTTGAAGGCAACGCAGTCGGGCAAGGCTCCGGGGCCGGATGGATTCTCGGTAGAGTTATACAAGAAATTTTCGGGAATATTGGGGCCGTTGCTGGTCAAGGTTTATAACGAGGCATGGGATAGACGCGAGTTAAGCATTTTGAGCAGTTTGCCATTCACGGATGTCATGTCTAGGGTATTGAAGACAAGGGTGGAAATAAGTCCAGCGGTAGCGATCTTTGGGGGTTGGAGGACCCAGGTGTTCAGGAGGAAGAGGCAAATGTTCTGGCCTTTTCCTGCTTGGTAGCACGGTGACGGATACTACTGGCTTGGAGGGAGTCTAAGCCTCCCAAAGTCAGAGGCCTGGTTAACCGACATGGCGAGCTTTCTCGGCCTGGAAAAGATTCGCCTTGTTACGGTCGTTGTCAGGGTTCGCCCGGAGGTGGCAACCATTCATTGACTTCTTTGCGGGAAGTATAGAGTAGGGGGTAAATAGGCGGGCTCTTGGAGGGACGGATGTCGCTGGTTGCTTTTTGATTACTGTTCTTTGTACTCTTTTGTTTTTTTTGTATTGTACTGTGGTTGTTTGTTATTCCAAAAATACCTCATTAAAAATTGTTTGTTTAAAAAAAAACAATTAAAGCTGAGAATATTTACTTCTAGAAGATTAAAATTCCATTGTTCATAAAGAAAATAAAATTCATGCTAGGATTTTCCATCCACTCAAACTCTATAGCATTCCTGTCCAAAACTAACCATGGCTCAGCTTCTCAGATCAGAACTTTGAAAATTAGCATTTTCATATTAATATGGGAACCTAGTTTCAAGTAACCAAATTTAAATAATGAATGTTCCTGCAATGGCCACTTGAAGGAATCCATCTTTTCAAACAAAGTTAGTTTAACCTATGGAGGCACATTTTAAATAAATCTGGAGGGGTGTGGGCTCAAGCTCCACTCTAGGACTTGGAGCACAAAAACCTAGGCTGACACCCAGGTAATCGAGAACTCAGTGCAGTGCTGAAGCCCTTTCTACTCTCTCAGGTGGACATGAAAGATTCAAGAAGAGCAGGGAACATATCTGCAGTGTCCTGCCATATGTATCATAGAATTCCTACACTGCAGAAGAAGGCCATTGGGCCCATCAAGTCTGCAACAACACTCTGAAAGAGCAGCTAACCACTGTGCCACCATGATGCCCTTCAATCAACATCACAAAAAAAGATATCTGGTCATTATCATATTGTTATTTGTTGCGAGCATATTGCTCATCATGTTGTCTGCATTACAGCAGATTACACACCATTAAGTATTTCATTAGCTAGAAAGCACTTTGGAACATCGAGATCACCAAAGGCGCTGTAAATGTAAGCCTTTTTTACAATGGCCCATACATATTCCTATTGCAGCTAAAATGGCAGGGAATTTGGAGAAGCATTACACCTTTAAGCAGTTGAAGGGGAAAAAATGATTTCAATCACTGAAGGATTCAGCTCACTTCCTGTTTCAACCAATGATGGCTAAAAAATGCATAACATAATTATCTGATGAACATAATCCTGTTCATCATGTCCACAAGTGAAAACATGTAGACACCAGAATAGATGTGTACATTAGCTTGCCATATCTAGAATTTGCATTTTGAAGCCATTTTTCATAACGAGTTAACCGGTATGTGAGCAACTTTAAAGTACTTCAAATTTAATATTCATCAGCATATTAATAAATCCTTCATATACTAATATTTGCAGAATAAAAAAAGTTCAATTTATAAACCAAGTAGTTGCAACTGTTGTTGGGTTAAATTCAGTATCCGAACCACTGCTTTGCAACAAGTGATCCCAGCCTGAAGCCTCAATTTCTTTTTAATTTTTTTAAAATTTAGCGTACCCAATTCATTTTTTCCAATTAAGGGGCAATTTAGCGTGGCCAATCCACCTACCCTGCACATCTTTTGGGTTGTGGGGGTGAAACCCACGCAAACACAGGGAGAATGTGCAAACTCCACACGGACAGTGACCCAGGGCCGGGATCGAACCTGGGACCTCGGCGCCGTGAGGCCGCAGTGCTAACCTCAATTATCTAAAATAAGCCTCAATTTAAAGAAACTGTTGATCGATTTTAAAGATCTGCCGCGACATGGGTCTTTTCATACATTATCACATTACTAAACCTGTAAATGAATATCTGAGAAAAAGTACATTGAGGGGCTTTAATAAATGTAAAATGATTTAGAAAAGATAAACTCAAGATTATTTGAGAATTATAGACTGGCAAACAGGTCTGCCATTTGTCCTGTCGTGTCTGCACTGCCTCTCTGTAAAAACTCAGCTAGTCCCACGCATCAGACATTTCCCAATAAAAATGTTCTTTCTTTAGATGCTTTGATTCTTTTTTGGAAGCTACAATTAAATCTGTCACCCCTACACTCGGAGTGCATCCCAGATCCAAACCAAAAGGTTTTTCATGTCAACACTGTTCTTTTGACCATCAGCCAGCTTAAATCGGTTTCTTCTGGCTCTCAATGGGAACTGTTTCTCACAATCTACTCTTATCTGGATGCTTCATGATTTTGGACACTTTGATCAAATCTCTGTTCAGCTTTCCCAAAGAACAACACCAGCTCCTCCATTATAATAATAACCTTTTATTGTCACAACTATGAAGTTACTGTGATAAGCTCCTAGTACGCATGTA
The DNA here is from genome assembly GCF_902713615.1 of Scyliorhinus canicula. Taxonomy (NCBI): domain Eukaryota; kingdom Metazoa; phylum Chordata; class Chondrichthyes; order Carcharhiniformes; family Scyliorhinidae; genus Scyliorhinus; species Scyliorhinus canicula. Next base: position 101,240,281 of record NC_052155.1, on the reverse strand, counting down.
AGCGAAGTAGTTTATTCCTGGAACCACCCTGCCCAATGCTTTACATCCCTCCTGAAATGCTGCATGCAGAAAAGCACAAAGTTTCACTTATGGTCAGTGTTTTCTAGGGGATCACCATAATATCCTTGCTTTTGCAGCTATTTGTAAAACCCAGGATCCAAAATGTTTTTTCAACCACTTTCTCAACCTGTTCTGCTGCCTTCAGTGATTTGTGTACTTATACCTCAAGCACCCCAGTTCTTTCACCCCCTTCCTAATTGTACCATTAGTTTATGTTGCCTCCCCTAACTTGCTGATCCAAGATATATCACTTCACACTTCTCTGTATTAAATTTCAATTCAATGTCTATGTAAATTTCACTAGGCTGTCCAAACTAAATTAGGACAGTTAGAGTCACAAATCTTACAAGATATTCTTCCAATTCCAGGAGGAGAATTGCCCATCACTGCAAAAAGAAATTTGTTTTACACCACAGAAAATAAATTTGTTTTACACCACAGGATATATTAAAATTGACAGATTTTGTTGAATTACGAATGGAAAGTTACTTTTTCAGAACTACATAGTTAACCCATTGACATACTTTCACCAAAAATTTCTGCTTAAAATACACCTTTAATGACCATTGGGAAGGAACTTCTGCTTATAATACTCGGTGGAGTGTGGCAACTAGGGGATTTTCACAGCAATTTCATTGCAGTATTAATGTAAGCCTACTTGTGACAATAATTACGATAATAGATTGTACCAGAGAAACCATATGCACAAGAAATGCAAAGTGTAAAAAAATCTAGCTGGCATGCTAAACTAACTCAACTTAGTATTCAATTGAGTTTTGAGTACCCCTAAATCTACAGATCGATCTTCCCTTTGTGGAAGATGATGCAAGATCTGTATCATCGTTGGAAGTTGCTACTATTGTGTCGTATTTTAATATTTTCTTAAGGACATGGGGAGACCACACTAAGTAAAATAAAAAAGCTTCGACTTATTCACAGTAACGGTACATACACTACCCGGGAATCCCTACCAGCTTCCTTCTCTGGTCGATGCCTTATCGGCCTACTTTTTATACAATCGTTTAGAGTTCCCCCTCAGCAAGGGAGCTCGTACTACACGGGGAAGATCATCATTCCCATCCCGCAAGTCCCATACTACATTCCACCCCCCCACCCCAACACCCCCTCCTCCCCCACACACACCCCCAACGTCGGAAGACCCCCTCAATGCCCAATGAGGAGGAGCAGATGTGATGTACTTGATGTTCCAAATCAGTCGCCGTATTCCTCGTCAGTGAACGTCTGCAACAAGAACGCCAAACGCCATGGTGAACGCTCGACAGGAAGCAGCTGAACTGTTGAAGTCGCTCGGACGCCGACATATCTGTTTCAGAATCGGAAGATACAACGTTGAAAATGTTGGTGTTGAGATAGACAGGAGGTATCACAGCAGGCTGGTTCGGCAGTGGAGTTGGAGGATTCAGGATAGGTTTCTTACAAGGAACCTTACAAGGGAGCAACCTCCGTGAGCAAATATGATCCAAATGGCAAGAGGCAGGTCCTGTTTGACAGACAACAAACCGAGGAGAGCCAACGAGCAGTCATTGAAGTTTCAGGTGTAAGACAGATTCAGGTGTAAAAATGTCAACAAGGTGACATAAAACTGGGCAACGCCCTCGCAAATCTTGGTGACAGCGTACCTTCGTGGCGATGTCCGGGAGAATCAGCATGGCACACCTTCAGGCCGATGTCCAGGAGAATCAGTCGGGTACTAAGCCCATTAACATCTCAATGGGGGCTACCCCAATTAATGCGTGCTTCAGTCCTAAATGAGTAAATAAAACGTGCCAGTCTGGTGTCCATCGAGCATGAACTTTGTTTCTTTAGCCCATGTAACACTCTGCACTCTCTGCCAAGCTATTCCATTCCAGATGGGCATGTGCAAACATGAAGAATTCCTTTAACTTTTCACAAAAGCAGCAAATTCGTCAGTCATACAAGAGGCCCCATTATCTGTTATGAGCACCTCAGCGATCCCTTGGGTGGAAAAAGCAATGTGCAATCGCTCAATGTTCGCCCAGGAGGTAATCTCCGCCTTCTTGTGGGCCTCCAGCCACCAGAGTAGGCATCTACCAGGACGAGAAACATCGAACCCAAGAACGGACTGACAAAATTGGCTTGTATGCCAGCCCAAGGGCACCCCGGCCATTCCCCAAGGCGTAGGGGTGCAGCCACGAGGAATGTCTGGTGCTCTTGACAGATCGAACACTGTTGGGCCAACAACTCGCTATCAGGGTCAACCACATAACTTCTCGTCAGCTTCTTCATGTTGGATACTCCAGGGTGCCCATTGTGAAGGTCCTTCAACACGATTGGCTGGTCCTTAGCCAAAACAACACACCATGATCCATAGGAGGATACCATCTGGCTGGTTTAACACACTGGGCTAAATAGCTGGCTTTTAAAGCAGACCAAGGCAGGCCAGCAGCATGGTTCAATTCCTGTACCAGCCTCCCCGAACAGGTGCCGGAATGTGGCGACTAGGGGCTTTTCACATTAACTTCATTTGAAGCCTACTTCTCACAATAAGTGATTTTCATTTCATCTTCCACGGTCAGCTCCGAGAACGGAGGAAAAAGCCTTCAATTCCCCTAGTAGCTGCCGATGCTGGCCATTGTATAGCACCAGATGCCGCACCATGGCAAAGACGGGGTCTGTCTGCAACAAGTGATTGGCAAGATGTCCATAAAATTCAGAAGAACGACCTTTGTGTCCACCATAGGGGGATTCAGTCTGCAGATGAAGACACTCAATGCATCAGCAAGCGCAATCTGGGTCCGTGGGCTCTGCTCGAAAAGAGTATTCGTAAGCAGCCAAAAACAAGGTCCAGCACTGAATCCCTGCGGAAGCTATTGGCGAGATTGCCTTGTCTTCACGGAAGAGACCCAGTAATAACCTGTGATCCTTGATGATAAAGAAATGGCAGTGTGTCCACACAGAGTAAACTAAAGAATTTAAGAGTTATTCACAATAATGGTATATACACTACCCACTAGATCCCTTCTCTGGTCGGTGGCTTACTGGCTGACCTTTGGTTAATAAGAGTTGGGGCGGGGGAGCTCGTACTCCACGAGGACAATAATCATTCCCACCTAGTAAGTCCCATGCAGGATATTACAACTATATTTTTCACATATTAACTTAATAGTCTTTAGTTCTACTATTGTTACAGATTTTATAGTAATATTGAGAACTTAAACTAAATTGTCGAATATTTCACATTCTCTCCTAAACCATCTTATTCTGGGTTGCAGAGGTTGAACTTTTCAAATTTTTCCTCGAAGATCAGACCCTTATATTGGAATCATCCTTGTAATTTTTATTTTGCTCTGCATCTCCACAATATACATTGTAAGAGTGTTAATTGGAACTTTACTTCAGTTATGGGCAATCTGTACAGTGCTGCCTAAGTCAACATACATCCCAACAATTGTTTCTATTCAGAATTTCCTTCACTGCATTTAGACATTGACAAGTCCACTATTACTCCCAAAAGAGTTTGATTCATCAGACACTAATTCATTTCATACTTGAAATAAAAATATTTTTAAAAATCTATTTGCAACTTAGGTCTGTTGCCAAACACACCACTGGTTATGAGACAAAAAATAAATAGCGGGGCTAGTTAGGAATTGTGCATTTAAGAGCATACAGAAGTAGGTCAATGATGACTGATTGGTAAAACAGTTGGTAAAACACACTCAAGGCACTGCTGACCATAACTGGTTACTTACTACATTCAGTGGAGTTTCAGATTGTAACGGCAGCTGTTCTGAGACATTTTGCCCAAGTCCAATTCTTAAAACAGCTAAGCAAACCATACTGTGAACTGGAACTAGCATATTGGTCGTCAGGAAATGTTCAAAGAAACAGTTTGCATTTGTGTAAAGTGGTTTTTACAGGTGGTTTTGATCATTTTAAAACTTTAGGTTTTTGTACCAAAATCACTCATAAGCTATTTGAGGTGCAAACAACTTTACAAACAGCAGCACAATTCCAGTTCAGAAAGAAAGCGAAGTAACTAATCACTTACAAAAATTTGAAAATACTTCAACAGATAACCTAAAAACTATTTTATTTTACAAATGATCAAGACACAGTACCTATTCTCTTGATTATTTTTCAAAGAGACATTGGGGTGGGCCATAAAGAAAGTTAATCTAATGGAAATTAAAAATCTATTGATATCCTGCCAGTCAAAACTGTTATCGGCTGTTAACTACTGTGTTAACAGTAACTTGGTCATTAACACTCACATCCCATGAATGAAAAGAAACCCCTGCCTTGCACCAGGTATGAGATTAATGTGAAGTTTTGGTAGATTGCAAAGAGGTGGCAATTATTGCTGGAATGAATTGAGGTAGGTCAAAGAAAGTGAGGAAAGGCAGCCATAGTCTCATAACTTATAACAACACGTTTTCTTTTAGATGTGGGTGATGCTGACAAGGCCATAGTGGCTTGCTTGGCCATTGCAGGACGGTTAGGAGCCAATCACATTGCTGATGGCAGATTTCCTTCCCCAAAAGAAATTAGTGAACCAGAAGGGTTTTTTCGACAATGGATGATAGCTCCATAGTCATCATTATTGGGACTAGCTTTCAATTCCAGATTTAATTGTATTTAAATTCCACCAACTACCATGGTGGGATTGGAGTCCCTGTATCCAAAGCATTAACCTGGGCCTCTATGAATTATTAGTCCAGTAACTTAATCACTATACCATGTCCCGTATATTGATATGGTACCCGTAACATATTAAACATCAAGATGCTTCACAGGAACAATATTAAACTAAGTATGACACCAAGCATGTTAGGTCAGATGGCCAAATGCTTGGTCAAATAGGTAGGTTTTAAGAAGCATCTTAATGGACAGAAGTAGAGAGATGGAGAGTTGTAGGTGGGAATTCAGACCTCAGGGCCTAGACAACTTAATTCATAGCTACCAGTGATGGAGCAATGATTGGAAATGCACTAGGAGGCAGAATTAGGGGAGTAGAATCAGAGGGTTGTAGAGTTGGAGGGGATTACCAAGATAGGGAAGGATAAGAGCATAATGGAATTTGAAACAAGGATGGGAATTTTAAAGTCAAAACATTGCTTTATCCAGATCCCATGTAGTTTGGCAAGCACAAGAATGGGACATGCTGCGAGCTAAGACATAAGTGGCAGAGTCTTGTAGGACCTCAGGTTTACATAGGCTAGAATGTGGGAGACCAGCCAGGATTGCACAGCAAAGGTAACAAAGGCATGGAAGAGGGATTCTGCAGATGACCTGAGATGGCGCAACGTCGAACTATGTCACAGAGGTCACGAATAAGGTCAGATGCTCATCTCAGAATCACATGTGACACCATGGTTGCAACAGATTGTCTTAATCTCAGACTGCTACCATGGAGGGGGATTGAGTCAGTGGTTCGGGAATGGAGCTTGGAGTGGGGACCGAAAACAATGTCTTCAGTCCTACCAATGTATAATCAGAGGAAATTTCTGCTCAGCCAGTACATAATGTACATACAACGTCACGTGATTTTGACTAGTGCAGTTTCAGCAATGTGAGTGATTCAGAAACCAGTTTGAAGAGCCCTGAACAAATATTCATTGGATCACAGTCATGAAGCAACGATGCCAGGATTTAGAAGGAAAGGGAAGGTTGGGGATCTAATGCAAATTATGTTTGAGTGGAAATTTCTTGAGAAATAAAAAGGTTGAAGGAAATATGCACAGTGAAGATACAGTTTAGCATTAAGCCGAGGAAATGAAGTGTAGGCAGCAGGATAGGGAGGGAATTAAGAAAGCAAACAACACGTTTCTTGGTGAGATGGAGAGAATTTGATGCGTGAAGGCTCAGCTCGATGGAGGGCCGGAGGAAATGTTTGCAGGGTAAAAAAGTCAAGAACTCACACAAAGCAACTTATACAGATGGCTTCAATTTTGAATATAAAAAGGTTCACAAGCATAGAAAGGATATGAATATTGAAGGCATAAATATAACTATAGATACACAGCATAGCTCAACACTTAAGCATAGTTGTGTTTTCACCTGCACTATTAACTGAAACATCCAGTCCAGAATATTAGATGCATAACAATCTACCTTAGAATTTGCAACCTGAAGGAGATCTCCATTTCAACCACATATCAATTTGTAGATTTTCTTCAATCTTGCCTAAAACATTAATGCCAAGCTGCATGTTGTTTAAAAACAATCAAATCTCAAGTAACATAAGAGTTGGAAATTCCATTGCTTAATTCACAATGCATATTTTAATAACTTCCTATGCCTTAACAACCATTAATATGCAGCAATTAAAACACATTTTTAATACTCAGATTGCAATTATACTCAGCCATAATTTAGATACATTACTCACCTGATGTTGGGCAGGCACTTGTTGCAATGTGGCCTTAGGTGAAGAATGTTGTGACTGAACCCATGGCTGATGCTGATGAGATGTAGGAGAAGTTTGATGATGCACAGTTGGATGCTGTTTCACAGGTGGACAAGTTGGCAATTGAGGCTGAAAAGGCTGATTTGGGTGCTGCTGGCCAGACATTAGACGCTCCTGCATCACCTGATCAGCATGATTCCCACTGGGACCCAGTGCACCGACTGGTCTTGGAAGGCTGCCAATATCCCTTGGTACAGAAGGGTTTATGTACTGTTGTGTCTGCATGCTCCTGGGACCAATGCTCCTCTGTCCAAGTCCCATGGTACCCGGGGACTGATGTGGCTGTTGAGGCAGAGGCATGCTTGAATAGCTTCCAACCTCCAACTGCATTCCAGCACTGCCAGGCCTAACCTGTGGTGGAGGGGTCCCTGCTGGGTTACTCATAGCTTTCATAGGTGACATTGGAGGTGGAGAAGCGTAAGTTCCCTGAGACTGTGTGGGGTGCATAGTTTGTGCATTAATTTGGTTAAGTGGGCCACCTGGATGTATAGGCTGCTGGTGCATTAGTCCTTGGTTGGTGCCAGCTGGGAATCCCACAGTATTTGGATAGCGGGGTATTGACTGGTTCACAGATGGGTTATTATTAAGGCCTAGGTTTTGATTGATCCCTGTATTACTGTTAACTAATCCCTGATTAATGCTACTATAAGGATATTGTGAATACTGCCCTGAGCTACTTACAGATTGTGAAGGTACTGCTTGGCTACGTGAGCTAAAGTTTAAATTTTGTTGCCTGCTGCTGGCTTGTTGAGAAGGGTTAGGGGAGAATCTAGGACTGTGAGCAATGGAATCGCCATGGAGAGAATTGGGGGGAGGGGGATGAGGGTGGTATTGCTGAGTTGGAGTGTGACGTAAGGAAGGGCCTATGTTGGGGGTTTGTTGAGGCATGTGTGACAAGTGACCTGGTCCTGAAGTTCCCATGAAAGGATTTCCCTGACTGAGGGCTTCTTGACCCTGAGTGAATTGGTTCACCCTCTGCTGCTGTGGCTGGTTGTGCTGTTGCAATGAATAATCACTACGTGTCAGGTAATTCCCCAGCTGTTGCATATGCTGAGCATGCCCTTGCCCTTGAGGTGGTGGCTGTGGTTGCTGCTGCTGGAAGGTAGGTCGGGTTTGGTCTGGCACCTGGACAGCACGTGGTCCCCACATGGAGCTGCTGTCTACAAATTGCTGTCCACACCTTTCGTTCTGCATAGTTGGGTACACTCCCATCTGAGCACCACTGTGAGGGACTGGTGGAACTGAGGGATTGTGGTACTGTGAGTGAGGCGATGCCATGCCATTCCCAGGAGTATTACCAATCATTCGATTAGGCTGATCTACCAGATGTATTTTCTGCTGTTCAAACGGACCAAAATGATCATAATGAGCCAGCTTAGTTTGAGTCTGAGTGGGTGGGGGATGATGCAGGGGCGATTGCATGGAGCCAAATCCTTGATCCATGGGTAGCTGTTGCCCAAGAGCATTCACTGGATTCTCTGAAAAACCACATTCTCCAAGACCTTCAAGCCCTTCACTGAAAATGTTCCCATCATCACCAAACAAACTCAGCATGCCAGGATCTGCCATCTTCCTTGTGCCCACAGTTCTCCTTGTAGCACAAAAAGTTAACTATTCTGTGCTTCACCGCTTCCCTTCAAGGTGTACGTCCTCAAAGCCTTAAATCCTATGACTAATCTCGTGCATGTCACTTCACATTTCCTTAATTTGTTTGGACAGTTCAGTGTCAGGCAAAGTCTGGATAGAGGTCCTAGGTAGAAAATGAAAAAACAAAATTAAATTGAGGACAAAGCGAATGAATAATGTGGCACAGGCAAAGGCAATCAATACGGTCACATTAAGATGTTCCTTCCCTTTATATGGACTGACACAAAAAGAGATGCTAAGCTTTCTAGGAAGTTAAAAAAGTGAAGACTAAAATTGAGCAACACATTCTCAGTCTTTCACTTACCGTTTGTACCAAGAGTACCCCACACAATGTATTATTCATAACCAGTGCAAGCACCAACCTGACCCATTAATTCATTCTTCATTACACTCTTCAGTTCTACATTCCTGGTTGCAAAAGAACAAAAGAACACAAACTGCAGCCACAGCAGCTGCCAACACACCAGGCAAGCAGCTGTATGAATACAGCAGAACACTCCATCTGCTACAGTAAGGCCGAGTATATGTACCGACCTCCTCCTCCATTGCGTTCCTAACCTCATCATCCCCCAAGGGCAACATAATCAGATATCCAAGCAGAATTACAGATATGATAAAATTCAATGACAGTGTACAGGACTGTATTCTATTGAAAATAGTTACTACTTAAAGAGTAGCAGAGGTAAATGCATAGCCCACAACAGAAAATAAAATTGTACCCTTTATGTTAATTGCACAAAGGTATTGATCCAAGTGCATCCCTTGATTAAACCTCAATTTATTTATAATTGGGCATACATTTATTCAAACTCAACTGCTGCTAACTTTGTAGTTAGATTCAACTGGAATTTCAAGTATAAACCTTTGACGATTGTATATTTGATATAACTTGAAGTTATTGTCCAACAAGTGTATAGAAATCAGTGTTTTCATCCTTCGACCCACATGCCAGAAATGAATGAGTAGCCAAAACAATGGATTTACAGATTCCAGGCCACATTTTCAAAATGATCTGACAAAGGAAGCACAGCCACAGGGTTCATCACTCACCCCGAGGCAAACAGATTACTAGTGATGTAACAAGCTCCATTTGTGACTAAGTGCGTATTCCAGCTGGAGTGTCTGGCAGATTATTCTTTCACCATTCAGACAAAGCTAAACAGCAGGATGGCCATTTAGTGCATCCCAACCTCCATAAAGTTAGAACTATCGCAACTGTCGCCGCTGAACATTATATAAGGAGAGAATGTTGAAGAACATTGTGATCTAATTATGCCTTTTAGTTTTGTTTTACAGTTACATTTCAAATCTCATCAGGACCAAGTTAGCTCCACAATGCATCTGAAATAGACTTCATTTCTTGATCAAGAGTGAAATATTTTCTCCTCACATAGTCCACTCAATTATGTTTCTCTTTCTAATCAGCAAGAATAATAAACCAGGATATTTATGAACCAAAACTACTTTACCACTACTTTGAACAAAGAGCATCAGCATCTCTCAATCTGACACTGTACATTGCTCAACACCATTTCAGAGCATCATGGTCAGCTATGACATTCACAAGTACAATTACACAGCATGAAACAAAGCAGCTTCAGAGCCATCTGCTCCTACTGACCTATTTTTTTTATTGAAGTGCAATGATCCTTAATCACTTGCACTGGAGGGATGGGATGTTTTCACATAGAAAAACATACAATTTTATAAACGACACATATTTTTGCAAGCTCTCTTGTCTAAAAGAATGGATAAAGAAGAAAATAAAGCAAACAGGCTTATTTTAGATTTTTCGTTACACAAAGCCAGCAATCTAATAACATATTACAGTAAACTGTGTGTTATCCAGACTTCCACCAACTGGAATTCACTAGGACCCAGAATTTCTGACAGCTCAATTCCCCCCCAAAAGAATGACTGTGTGTTCAGATAATGCAATCTTTAAAAAAAAACTAATAACAGTAGGTTGCAAATCCGCAGAAGTTGTTCGGAGGCTTTTATATTGAAATTGTTAAATGATTGGGTCAGTTTTGATTATGCCAAAACAAAGAAATACCGCATCTTGTCTTGAGTCCAGAGTAATGCAACTCCCCGTTAACTGACATTTTTGTCGAACCAGCGCCACCCATTCCTCGAGCAAGCTGGACAACAAAGATTTTACTGTATTTTACAATGTCAGTCTAATGCGAAGAAAGTAGATAGAGAAAAGGGTGAAGGGGGGAGGTAATTTCACTACCAATATCCTAGTGACAGCATTGCATCAAGTGATCTCCAAGCAATTACTGCTTATAAAGTAGAGACTAAATTAATAGAAAACCAAGGGTGGGACCCAATGGTTATATGCCAGGGCACAGAAAACTATAGCCACAGATTAGCATTAATATACATTTCCTTCATAGTTTATTTAGTCATTGATTAACAAATCCAGTCATTTTGGTCATTAAAAACACTTAAAGCCAGGACATGTATGTGAATAGGTTATTAGATTACCAATTGTCCCCACAATGCCAAAGGGCCCCATGCCCAAATAGGCTTTCCTTACAGTCACTATCACGTTCCTTTTCTTTCCTTCTCCAACCACTGACTGGAGCCGAAAATAATTTATTTGTTCCACTTTCGTAGCACTGCATAGTGTATGTGATTGGGAGCAACTTATCCATCATGAATAAACTGCAGTACAAAGATATACCGAGTGTCACAGGATATAAATGGACAACGGTCACAACAGTAAGCTAGAGAGTTTTGCATGAAGCTTGGGTTGCTACATATATGCATGGCCTCTTTTTTGTCAATAATATAATACTGTAATTAATCAAGAACATTAATTATATATAATCTACTTCAAAACTAAATTGAATACAGGGATTTTGCCTCGGCCAGGAATTACACTTGTATGCTAAATGTACTGGCCTGTTTCTGGAATTCGTACAGCTGCATTCTTTTCAACACCCTCAACCACTCCTCCTATTACTCATACCACCATTGCCCTCCGTTTCCATCATAAGAAAACCCATTCAGAAGCTTCAGAAACAAGGGCTAATGAAACCTAAATCCTTGCCCAATTTCTACTTTTAGCTTGAACCCAATAGTTACTGTAGAATATTGCAAAACTTCTTTTAAAAAAGCTTACAAACACCCTTTCGCTACCATCTCACTAAAATCAATGAGACGTACTTTGTGTGCATTAAAATAACATACAACTATGGAAACATTCAGAAGTTACTAAATTTGTCAATTTAAAAGTCGGTAATATCACAATCAATTAACATAGAACAGTACAGCACAGAACAGGCCCTTCGGCCCTCAATGTTGTGCCGAGCAATGCTCACCCTACTCAAACCCACGTATCCACCCTATACCCGTAACCCAACAACCCCCCCCCCCCCCCCCTTAACCTTACTTTTTAGGACACTACGGGCAATTTAGCATGGCCAATCCACCTAACCCGCACATCTTTGGACTGTGGGAGGAAACCGGAGCACCCAGAGGAAACCCACGCACACACGGGGAGGACGTGCAGACTCCACACAGACAGTGACCCAGCCAGGAATCGAACCTGGGACCCTGGAGCTGTGAAGCATTTATGCTAACCACCATGCTACCCCTAAACCATGGTATGGCCATCTGATCAGGTATGGACATCTGATCACAACTAAATTCTTCACTCAATTTCAATAATGGGAAAATCACCTGGTCCATTAGACACTTAAAAAAAAGATGAAATACAAAATCATCCAATTTGGGCAATTGACAAAAATGATTGTGGTCTTTTGAAAATGGAACCAGTTAATTTCATGGGATCAGCTCCACCTTGTACCAAACAATACCCCATAACAAAACGTTAATTCAAGGCATTCTACCTATAACAAAACAACTTGAAGGGGTATTTTAGTGCGCATTTACAGTTCATCAAACAGCCCTGTATAAAAGGCTAATGGCACATGGCGCCTTACTACAGAAAGGCAAATCAATTCATTGTCAGAAATTGTTTTCATTTTTAGTCTTTGAGCATTTTACAACTTTCAAGCTCAGGTGTAACACCAAAAATTGTTTTGCCACAACACAATTCAGGAAAGAATATTAAAATATTACAACAAAAGCTGGTTTGTGCTGTGCTCACAACTGACTGAAAAAAATGAATGAGCATTTATATTGGTGTTGGATGCCAATTTCTGACTGCATTACAAGATCACTGCACGGTGCAATGTTATATCCTGAATTTGACTTCTAGCAAAGGCCTTCTGACGGTTTCAGTTATGGGTGGAATAGCCCAAACTAAGTGTGCTCCCAGGATTTATACATAGTGTTGCCCAGACTCGGGTCAACCACAGGATAATGTTAAATTACCAGTTTGACAGTATCTCCATTCTGCATTGATATCAGACACACATCACCCCGATAAAGTTTTAATAGTGCACATATTTGACCCAGGCCATTCAAATTAGGGGTCAAGGATGAGCATTTTTAAACTCAAATAAATTAAGTAACTTTTTGTTTACATATTTAGAGCACCCAATTCATTTTTCCCAATTAAGGGACAATTTAGCATGGCCAATCCGCCTACCCTGCACATCTTTGGGTTTTGGGGGCAAAACCCACACAAACACGGGGAGATTGTGCAAACTCCACACAGTGTCCCAGGATCGAACCTGGGACCACGGCATCGTGAGGCAACAATGCTAACCATTGCAACTGAGTTGTAAATACTCCCGAAACAAAGAAGAAATTCCCACTAAAGCTAGAGTATAGATACAACCTAGAACTTAAGTTGAAACTTATTTCCTGCTCTTACCCGGCCCTTACATAGTGATAGGCTCATACATCCTTTCATCAATTGGGTATGTTATGATGTCAGGGAGAGAAAAGTCATGTCAGACATCCAAATTCGTACATATTTCCCTGAATTTTCTTTTTGCACAATCATACCATCACCATACACCCTGCACCACCACTCCAAGAGATGTAAAGATAAATCAATAAGCCAATTCAGGAAACATACAAGAAAAATAATGCAGATGCTGGAAATCTGAAATAAAAACAAAATGCTGGAAAATGTGTGCATCTGTGGAGAGAAAAATAAAATTAATGTTTGGAGTATATATGAATCTTTGTTTTTAATACCAGATGGAAAGGGAGCGAGGTCCAGAGTGTTAACCATCCAAAATCTTTATGAATTTTCTTAAAAAACGTGCTGCAACACCCCCCAAAAGTCTGCAAGACATTAATCTTCACTAGAACAGGTAATTTCTGAGAAAAATAAAACTTACTAACATTCATTCATACTTCATTGCCCTGCATCAACCCAGAATTCTTGGTGATGGGTAATATCACTTGTTAGTTAACATCAACTCAGACTGTTCTACGTGATGGTTAATATTTTTTGTTACTCATCACCAGCTCTCCATTAAACACCCCAAGAGAAAACTCATTGTTCCACAGTTACCAGGTTGTAATATTAATTTATTTTTTTTATAAATCGGCACCCAAGTGCCACCCTCCAATCATCTCAAATTTCATCTGTTCTCCGAATTACTGCAAACAATTCACTAGCAATTGATTTCCTTCAACAATCCCTTGAAATGAGCCCATACCATTTCATTTGATGTGCAAACAATCCATCAGTTTTACTCTTGCCCGTTACACAAAGGCAAGATCCAACAGTTAAAATACCACGTGTTCAACAAAAATCTCATGCCTTGTTAGCATTCATAATTTTGCAGCCCAGCAATGGTCCAGGTCAATGGAAACTGCACCATCACAAACTTTGGGCCAAAATGGTATTTTAGGATTCTGGGCAGCAAAATAGAAAAACCACAATGAGGTGGCACGGTGGGGCAGTGGTTGCTGAGGACCCAGGAAGGCAAGAATATCTGAAAGCAAGTTGAAAACTGTTCCTTATGGATATGCACATGCAAAATACCTAACTGGGAGTCTAAAAATATAACTAAACTAAAATCTTGAGAGGCAATATTGTTAAATAGGGTAGCAAATCTGCATTCAAATACAAAGGGATGTAACATTAATTCTTTAAGGGAGTTGACAAAACTGTGGTAGATGATTTTAATACAAGTGCAAGGTCATCCCACAATGGACCCAACAAAAAAAGATAGATTAGTGTACATTCCAAATGGTGGGAAACTGGAACAGCACAAAATCACTTGAAATTAATGGACATGTACAAAAAGCAATTTACAAGGCAAATGCTACATTGTTAGCCTTCAGCTCAAAAGGGACTGAAAGTATTATAAAGCTCTGGTTAGACAACATCTGGAATACTGCATTCTGCACCTCAAGGAGGATATAGTGGCCTTGGAGTTGGTGCAGTGCAGTTTCACCAGAAAAGCAGCGATCCGAAAAGGTGTTTTGGGTATATTAAGGTGCAAGATGATTAAAGGATTTGATAAAGATAGAGATAACATATTTCCTCTAATGGGAGAATTAAGAAAAGGGGCATAACCTTAAAATCAGGGCTCTTCTGTTCATAAGTGATATCAGGAAGCACTTCTTCATAAAAGGGTTAATGGAAATCTGGAATTTCCCCCCCCCCCCAAAATAATCCTGTTCAGGCTAATCCAATGGAAGTTTCAAACGGAGATAAGACTTTTGTTAGGCAAGGATATTAAAGGATATGAGAGCAAGACAAGCAAATATAGTTTTTTAAAAAACAGATCAGTCATCTAATTGAATAGCAGAACAGGCCTGTAAGGCTGAATGGCCAACTCGATACAGGTATATAATAGAGGAAAATATTAGGTGATAAACCAGCAGCTTATCAAATTATAAAATGCTGCTTGTTCTCCTCACCACTCAGGATTTCTTATGTATTCATCACAACAGGTACTGACTACACTAGCTGGCAGCTCCATCCCACCTCCCTCACCCCCAGCTGCAACTCTAGTTACCAAATGCGCTATAAACCTGGGAAAACAAAACAAATTGCCATCTCCCAGTACCAAGAGGAGCACTAAAGAAGCCATACACTGGTATTCAGTAATCACACAATGTAGTCTAGTTTTAAATTCAATTGCGCCTGTATGTTTAAATGGGTACCTCACTACCACAGGAATGTATTTAAACAGGTAGACTTCCAAGTTGTTTTTTAAAAACCAGCAGTCATTGCAATCAGCATTGGGAGCCTGACGACCAGATAACTGGAGGCCATATTTGGTGTTGAGGGAACACCAAATATTGTAGACAGTCTCTCTCAGTTATATTACAAGTTCTGTAGCTGGAATTGAATTATAACAAGAAGCTGTATCTAGTACAATCAACTGGTCAGCTTTGGCTCCATCAAATGATCCTGCTGACAGAAGATCATGCTTAAACAAAAATGCTAACAGCCTCACCCCAAGCACAATTTTAAGGATCATGTGTAAATAATCCAGGTTACACTATATTCCATTATGCTCTAATTATTTGTATTGTGTTTTACAAACTAAAGCCATCACTAAAAGCATGTTCTTTATCCAAAACGCAACAAGTGCATCATTGAACCTTAGTGTCCCTTTTCCCTCCAATTGCTGCTGCTTCTTCCTCCCTCATCCAACACACACATACGGTCAATCAATTCACTTCTAATTTACAGCTTCTTGAACAGTGTGAATATGCATAATAATCCATATTGGTTTGCTATCCTTTTCATTTGAAAAAAATTATAATGCAGTCCAACTGTTTATTTTTTTCTATGAGGACTCAAAAAAAAGCATTCCCTCACACAAGTAATTATGCAAATATAACAACTTGCATTTAGCATAGCACCATAATAGAGAAAATGTTCTGGCACTTCCTACCAATTATAAAAGATGATATTTAGGAAGGCGATAAAAAGTTTGGTCAACAATGTGGGTCTTAAAAGAGTCAGGATTGGAGATAATATGGGGAGCAGGGAGGGAATTCCATAATATAGCACCCAGTTACCAATATTTGCGAAAGGAAGATGCCACATCAGGTCATAATCAGTGTAACTGAAAGTATGGTTCTTGAGGGGAGGGTGAGCTTGAGGAGGTAGAGGTTGCAAAGATAGGAAGATATAAAACCAGAGGTTATTTAGACACGAGAATGGGAACTTTAAAATTAAAGACTTAGGACTTTCATCCAAGAGGTCTTAAAAATACATATTGCATTAAAAAGTTGAAGGCATTAAAAACTCAATGTAATATTAAAATTATTTTGACTGCAAGACAAAGTCTTGTATCAAGGACCAAGTACTTTATTCTGCTGAGAGAAACAAGAGACTAAGCAGGACATGCGATTGAGGCAAATGCATCTTTCTTGCCTCATTATACTTGTTATATGAAACATCACCTAAACATCTCGACATATGCTCATCTCACTTCATTTCATTTCAGGAAAAATTTGGATTCCATTTACAAAAGTGTAACAAAGAGTTCAGCATTGAAAGAACAGTATTGCCTGCATACAAAAATAGCAAACGCACAAGGAAATCAGTCCCCATACTTGCATGCATAATCAGGTACTTTTATTTAGGGTCCAATTACAAAACCAAGGGAATAGCTTGAAATATTTGGTCTGTTAGCACAGACATTTAGAACATGACAGGTGCATTAACTGAAAGGTGATAAAGTTAAAGTGCATCTTAATAAAGTTTTCAGTTAGGATGCAAAATATTTAATACGATGCATCTATAAATTAATGAAATACCATGTGCGAAATCATTCTTTTACTTCAACAGCAGAACCAGAATGACACAATAGCCAAAACTGGGCCTCAGTAAGTACTTGCTTCGGCAATAAATCAGGTATGATTTAGTAGGCGTTCTTACACATTACTATGATACAGTATTTACAATAATTTCAAATACATTATCTTCAAAATAATTTTATTTTCAACAAGTTGTTGATTCAAGAATGGAGTTGCAGTTTGAAAGTAGCAAGTCAGATTTTATACAACTTTCCAATCAACTCTTCCTAAGATTTGACTTTTGCACAATGACAATATTGGAGAATCAACTTGGTTACTACAAACAGCTTGAAAACATTATTTTGTATTTATAAAATCAAAGACAGTAATACAGGAAGGAAAAATGGCACGGTTGGAAAAAAAATAAACTGACTTATGTTGTTACACTTGATATCAATTTGGCAACAAATTGTAGCATAAACAAAAACCTAGGTTAAATTTGTGACATACTATCACAAATTGGCATTGTTCCAACAGTACTACTCAAATCCATGTAAAGTGGTACAGTATATATAGAAATGGATCTACCCAATTAGTGGCATGATCCTTTCAAGCTGCTGGACTTGCATGATGAATTTCAAGCACCTCTTGCAATGGTAGTTCCAAGTATTATAGAATCAACACCACTTGAATCCGACCATTTTCATGGGTTTTGCAAGTGGAGGCATGGGAATACCAATTTACATGTTGGTAACATATGGTCATAAATTGTGTCTTACTTTATGCCAACATCAACATATAAGCCTTTCATACCAATTTCATTACAGTGCATCCATTTTCTTTTTCCTTTGCTTTTGTTGATGATAAATATTCAAAACATACACTGCTTTGAAAACTAAAACAAATACACATGGATGTCATGAAAATTACACATGAAATAAGGAAAAAACAGATGGATGCAGCAGATTGAGCAGCTTTACCAACACAAAGGGCAAATCTCAGAAGCATCTGGAAGAATCTACCTCAACCACATGGAAATATACCTTGCTGTTCTAATGTACCAAAAACATTGCAGTGCTTTAAGAATATCCAGGCCACATTAGCTACCAAACCAAATTTCATTTTTATTTTCCATTGCCTCCTTAGATCATCTCACCCCTACCAAGGGAGGAGCAAACCTACTCTAACACAGCTACTGACAGGCATAGAATCATATAATTTACAATGCAGAAGGAGGCCATTCGGCCAATCGAGTCTGCACCAGCACTTGGAAACAGCACCTTACCCAAGCCCACACCTCCACACCATCCCTATATGCCAGCAACCCCATCCAACCTTTTTGGACACTAAGAGCAATTTAGCATGGCCAATCAACCTAACCTGCACATCTTTGGACTGTGGGAGGAAACCGGAGCACCCGGAGGAAACCCACGCAGACACAGGGAGAACATGCAAACTCCGCACAGACAGTGACCCAAGCCAGGAATCGAATCTGGGACCCTGGAGCTGTTAAGCAATTGTGCTAACCACTGTGCCGACCAGTAATTTAATATTTCCTCTCCACTAGAGAAATGCTAGTTTAGTTTCTGCCACTGACTTAGCCAATGTTAAGAATTCACCATATGGGGAAATCCATATAAACTTTATTCCCATGCACAAATGTACCACCAAAACTAGACTTGATGCTTTAAATTACATCAATGCATAATATAAACATTTATAAATCAAACCCAAAACAAACATTTTTGTCTTCCTTTTACTGGAACAGAATGCTGAATCAATGTACTGCATAATGTGTGAAGTCAAGGAGCAGATGGGGGGAAACCAAAGTTCAATCAAAAGTTTACCTGTTTTAAGTTCTAACTATATCATGGAGTTAAGGCACTTCAGGCATATGATGGAAAATAGCATTAAGTGTTGGTCAGGGAGGATGGGGGTCGTGGAGAGAGTCGGAGTGATCAGACAAGGGAAAATAGTATGAATCTTATGCTATTCTTGAACTTTCAGTGGGCTGTGAAGATGACATTGGTGGAAGCCAGGGGTAGCTCATCTAGCCTCTTGACACAATTAGTGTGCAACCTAGGAAAGACATGGAAGAAAAACAGAACTTTTTTTTAAATTACTAATTCCACAGAAAGTGAGAATAAGCTTTTTTCTTCATTTACATAATTTTCTTGTTTTATTTTAAGATTACAACAGCTTCTAGCAACTGTCAGATGCAGAAGCATAGAGCAATACAGCATTTAAGTAATTCTTCATTATACAACTTAGCATGTACAGCTTGTGTGATTTATTTAAAGTGGAAATAAAACCCAAAACACCAATGGTTCACTTACACAAGTTTTTACACATGTCGTAGGATACAGCACCATACTATCAGCATATATTTAGCCCACTGCTCCCGTTAAACGGCAGGGAAAAAGGGAATTTTTGATCACCCCAGATACAGAACAGATATTAAGGTAACTGAAACATATGGCTCCAAGGATACCCAGTCATCAGACCTCAGTTCTGAAATTTTAACGGACGGAAGCCATCTTTTCTTGAGGTTCACATCATTCTTATCATTGCCCACAAATCTGTCAGGTGAAGAAAACAGAATATCATTGAAATTTATCTCACCGAGGCTGTGATTTGTACAGAAGCCTCCCATAAATATTCTGGTCTGCCCACCCAACCACTCATGACACAAGTCCAGGAACCAATATGATCAAAAATGGGCTTGCAATCAGCCACGCTCAGTTCTTGCTGGGACAGCCTATTGAAAAAGGAACACCACTCCATAACAAGTAGGTTGCACAAATCTAGTAGCAGAAAGCAATAACCCTATACAGCAAATAGTTATTTCCACACAAACATATGGTTAAAGTACGGGATGTCAAACAAAGTTAGCCCCAGGCCATATTTTTTTCTCTTAATTCTTTCATGAGTTGCAGGTGTCTCTGACAAGACCAGCATTTG
Source organism: Scyliorhinus canicula (assembly GCF_902713615.1). Lineage (NCBI taxonomy): Eukaryota > Metazoa > Chordata > Chondrichthyes > Carcharhiniformes > Scyliorhinidae > Scyliorhinus > Scyliorhinus canicula. Next base: position 101,220,522 of record NC_052155.1, on the reverse strand, counting down.
TTGCCCATTCCCAATTTCCCTTGAACTGAAACTTGAGGTCATTTCAGAGGGCAGACAAGAGTCAAGGACTATGGACCTGAAGTCACATGTAGGCCAGATCAGGTAAGGATGGCACAAATGAACCAGATGAGTTTTATGACAATTGGGGATCATTGTTACAATGATCACCAATTGTCATAAAACTCATCTGGCTGCAATGTTGGAATTTGAACCCAAAGCATTAATCTGGGTTTCATGATATCCAGTCTGGCAACATTACCACAATACCATTGCCGCCCTCCACACAAGGGAAATATCAGGCAACTTGATGCAAACTGCCCAGTTTGGCTCTCTCCACCAGCCAGTAAGGTAATAAATTCCAACCAAGACAATCATCATGCAATAGCTGCACCCCATGCCAGACCAAAAGTAACCGTCTGAAACCAAAACCAACAACCTAATCTGAAATGGTCCCAGTGGAAGTATGTCATGCCAATGTATTCGTAAACACCAGAGAATCAAAATGTGCAATGGTTTCATAAAATATGCACTTTCACAAAGTGTAGATCTGCAATGGCCTCAAAATATGAAAATTGCACACTTATGATAAGGAAAGGTTTTTAAAAGCCAAACTACGGCATTTGTTAATATACAAGGTAATAGCTACACCAACAACCCGATTTAAAATAATCAGTTGAGCTGGTAACATGACTCATCTACACTTTCTAGAAGCGACATACATTCATATGTAGGGGCCCATTTGCTGCAACCAAAAGCAACATGTTCAAACATTGCACCTTTCGTAAATACCCAGGAGTTTGGTACGCCTGTAGTTCCTCTTTGATTCTCTATAGCAACGCCTTGCCCAATCAGAATTTATATGACAGCCAGTGAGAACCCTTTACTCCTGCAGTATCAATTGCTGCAATTGTTTAAAATTCTTGTGATTATTCCCGATGAATGAGACACAAAACAAAAACTTCAGCATCATGTCCCTTCTCCCAACACGGCTGGGTCACTGTCTGTGTGGAGTCTGCACGTCCTCCCCCTGTGTGCGTGGGTTTCCTCCGGGTGCTCCGGTTTCCTCCCACAGTCCAAAGATGTGCGGGTTAGGTGGATTGGCCATGCTAAATTGCCCGTAGTGTCCTAATAAAAGTAAGGTTAAGGGGTTGTTGGGTTACGGGTATAGGGTGGATACGTGGGTTTGAGTAAGGTGATCATGGCTCGGCACAACATTGAGGGCCGAAGGGCCTGTTCTGTGCTGTACTGTTCTATGTTCTATGTTTCTCTTCAGCAATAAATAAGATATTTTAAAAATCATTCTCTCACTCCAGTACAGCTTCTAAAACAAATACAAGAATTACAACCCGACATGTTTATGAATTCATTTATCAAATATACAAATTTGTGATCAGGTGCAAATGCATACGGTTGGTTTTCAACAGAGTCCTGCAAAATAATTTGAACTTGCTATGCCAACAAATGTTTAAAGGGAACTGGATCACTATCTGAAAACTAAAAATTTGCAAGCCTACAGGGGAAAAGGCAGGCGAGTAGCACTAGATGAGTCGCTCCTTCAAAGCCACAGCAAAGTGGCCTACTCTTAAAGAACCACTGAATTGACCCTCAGTTGTACCAAACTGCAACGACAAAAAATAAAACCAGACAGATCTCAAGCAGTAGGCATCAGATCTGACACAATGATAACGTAGAACCAATAACGTAGAACCCAAACAATTCTTATCACCATCCTTAGGTGTGCCCTGACCCATCAGAAAGAGAGATGCAAAGGTGACAGTACAGAAGAAATGAGTTGATAAGAAAGCTCTCCTTATCAACTCTGGACCCCACAAGTGTCATTACATGGGATTAAACATAGGCAAGAAAATGTCACGTAAATTACCATCCATCACACCTCCATTACTAGCCGATGAATCAGTACACTTCTACATTGAACACTGCGAAGAAACAGAGTGGTATGGTCATAAAATTCTCAAACCTAGATACCCAGGAAGTGCTGTGAGCCATTAGCAGCAGAATTCTATTCCATCATTTTTTACAGATGCACCATAGAAAGCATCCAATCTGGTATGGCAACTGTTCTGCCCAAGACCGGAAGAAACTACGGAGAGTCGTGAACACAGCCCAGTTCATCAAGCGAACCTGCCTCCCATCCATCGACTTTGTCTACACCTCGCACTGCCTTAAGAAAGTGGGCTGCATAATCAAAGACCCCTCCCACCCGGGTTATTCTCTCTTCCAACTTCTTCCATCGGGCAGGAGATACAAAAGTCTGAGAACACGTACTAACAGGTTCAAAAACAGCTCCTTCCCCGCTGTTTCCAGACTCCTGAATGACCCTCTTATGGACTGAATTGATCTCTTCACACATCTCTACTGAGTAGTACTACTCTGTATGGTCACCCAATGTCTGTGCCTATGTATTTACATTGTGTTTTTATACATATTCTATGTTTTCTCATGTACGGAACGATCTTTCTAGACTGTATGCAACAATACTTTTCACTGTACCTCGGTACACGTGACAATAAATTCAATTCAAAATCTGTAACCACGTAGCCTGGCGTAACTCCTCCTGTTACTATTACCATAAAGCCAAGGGACCAACATTGATTCAATGAAGAGAGTAGGGAAACATGCCAGGGACAGCACAGGGATGCCTAAAAATGAAGTGCCAACCTGGTAAAGCTCTGAAACAGGATTGCAACATGTTAAACAGTGAAGACAACATGCTACAGACAGAACAAAGTAATCGCCGATTTGACGCCAAATCACGATTCTCCGTCGACTTGAAAACGGCATCAATGTGTTTCACTCCGTATGTACAGTCGACACCGTTTGCATATCTTTACCAGGTCCGACGCTGTGTTCTCCGGGGCCTCAGCGATTCTCCGCCTCCGCTGGGCCGAGTTCCCGACGGAGTGGTTCACTTGCTTTTAAAAATGGTGAAGATACTGTGGCGGCTGCTGAAGGAGAGCGAGGGGGTGTGGAACATGTCCAACATTGCCATAGTTTTCTGACCGCTGTGCCGCTGGCAGGGGGGCTTCTGCCAGGGCTGGAGTGGGAGGTGGCATCAGAGTGGATGGGCATGGAGCACCACTGCCTCAGCCAGCAAGGCAGCCATGCAACTGCGCACACTGCTAACAGCCCACTTTGAACCTGGTGCCATGGGTCATTTAGGCGTCCCTCCAGGGCACTCCCTGGGTGCACCCGACCTCAGACGACGCATCAGCTGTATGGGCACACTCCAGCACAACCAGTGCCATCTTTTTGGCGGGGTAAGAGCGTGTGTGGTGTATGTGTGACTGCAGCTTGCCAGCTTCCCGAGTGTCAATCACAGACCCGGCGAATCCTGCAGTTTTTCATTAGAATTGATTGTATTCCACGCGGCACTAGTGCTAGTTCCTTAATAGTAGCAGAATCGGTGCAGGTTTGGCGCCAATTTTTCTGTCGTGAAAGTCCACGAATTCCCGTTGGCGTCAACACTTAGTCTCAGAAACGGAGAATCCAGCCCATGATCTTTCCTTCAACATTGTTCAGTCAGAATGTTGAAATACACTTCCCAGTACCACTGTGCATGTACCATCCCACATAGAATCCCTACCGTGCAGGAGGCCAATTGGCCGATCGAGTCTGCACCAACCCTTCGAAAGAACACCCTACCCAGGCACAATTCCCCACCCTATTCCTGCAACTCCAACCCAAGAGGCAATTTAACATGACCAATCTACCTAACCTGTACATCTTTGGACTGTTGGAGGAAACCGGAGCACCCAGAGGAAACCCACGCAGGCATAGGGAGAATGTGCAAACTCCACAAAGTCACCCGTGGTTGGAATCGAACATGGGTCCCTAAATTGCAATCGTTCAGGGACAGTTCACTATCACAGACTCCAGCAATTTGGGATGGGCAATAAATGCAGGTCTTACCAAAGACAATGACAATCCATGAATGGACAAAAATAGACGCAGAGTGAAATCTGACAGGTGTAATTCAGAGAAGAAATAGCATGAGTTGCATTACATTTATCTATATGGTTACTGTCCTGTGCATCATAACGTCATTAAATATCTGCAAAATGAGAAAACATTCACACACAAAATCACACTGCTACACTTTATACACTTAACATAATAATATTCGCTTACTGCCACAAGTAGGCTTCAATAAAGTTACTGTGAAAAGCCCCTAGACGCCACCTTCCGGCGCCTGTTCGGGGAGGCCAGTATGGGAATTGAACCTGTGCTGCTGGCCTTGTTCTGCCTTACAAGCCAGCTGTTTAGCCCACTGTGCTAACACAGAGGCAAAGAAAAATTATTTGAAATATGGCTGCTAACTAGAAGAGAGGGGGAAGAGTTGTGCACTAGCGTGAGCCAAGGAAAGGTGTCCGGAGGGTGGCAGATGGTGAGGCAGGGAGGTGACAAAAAGGGAGATTGGGGGGGGGGGGGGGGAAGGAGAGAGAAGAGAAAGAGGGAAGAGAAAGGGATGGAAGTTAGAAGCTGATCAGCAAATAGAAAGAAGGATAAAAATACAAAAGCAAAATACTGCAGATGCTGGAATCTAATGCAAGAAACAGAAAAAGCTCAGCAGATCTAGTTATATCAGTTACAAGTCATATAGACTCAAAACGTTAAATCTATTTTCTCTCTCCACAGATGCTGCCAGGCCTGCTGACTTTTTCCAGTGTTTTCTGGTTTTGGGATAAAGATATAAATGTTCTTAGGATGCTTTAAAGCAGATCACACCCATTGAATGAAGTTAGAAGTGCAATCACTTGTTCTTTTGCGGTAATTATACCTATTTTTATTTTGCAAATTAAGGTTGGTAAACAGTAATGAGATATGTGACGAGTCAATCTGTTTTGCACATGTTGGTTCAGAGACAAAAGTTATGCTTCTTTGCATAAGCGTCACAGAATATTTTACATCCATCGGGAACAGGCAAAAAAGGCTACAAATTTAAATATCTGAAAGATGGTTTCCTTTCAAACCAAAAATGCAAAGTCAATGGGAAAGAAATGTTCTTGCTACAATATGGACTACTTCTTAGTTTTAGCTCAGTGGTAGAACTGTAGTCAGAAGTGGGTTCGTGCCCCACTCCACAGACTTGAGCACATTGAGACTAGCTCTCCAGTACAATATTAAGGAAGTGTAACACTATCACAGGAGCCAACTTATGAAAACAGAGGTCCTGGATGCTCTCTCAAATGGATGTAAAAGATTCCATAGAGCATGATAGTTTTCCTTGATTCATGGCAAACATTTATCTGTTAACCAACATTATTAAATTACTACTGTTTACCTAGTCATCTTCCTCATCAATGAGTGTGAAATCTGTGAGCAAAAATAGGCAGCTGCTTTTCCATAGAAGGATTATTTTTCAAAAGTATTTAATTGGCTGTAAAGTGCTTTGGGATGTCCTGAGGTTCAAACAGGTTATCCCCTTTCATAATGTAGCACTACAATCGACAGAAAACGACTACTATTTAGACGCCCAATAAAAGACACTAGGCATTTCAGAAAAATGTCCACACACCAGAGTTTATCACAACTCATGTGCTTTCTCAAATTTAAGAAACGGTTAATAACAGCATGCTAACAGATTTAATGCCTAGACAAGTGCAATGAGCAACAGCAGCCAGAGTTGCAACTTAGTGCAAATAATTGAAGGGGGATGATGATAGGTCCCTGTTCTAATCCACACTTATGCAAATCATATTACATTAATACATATTGAAGATAACAGGAAAGTCAGTTAGGTTTCAGGCAACCCATTGACATCCCATTAAAAGTGCAACATTAAATTACATTTCCAGCAATTGTCATAAGAATTACTTAACTAAAATTGCTATCTACTTTAAAATATAATGGAATACTGTAAAACCCACAGTTCAGGAGTTAAGTCTTCACTGACAAATTTAAAAACCAACCTCCACTGACTCGATATACTTTGATATGGTGTCACACTATGCAGACTAGGAAAGCCCAGTTCAATCCTTGCTCTCTGTTAAATTAGCTGTCAACAAGTGTGGTCATCAGATTTTATATTTAGCTGTTCCAACCATTGCTGAGGGGTACAGTATAGGAAAAGAGAATATAGCCAGGGATTCTGCTAATTGCTGTAGAGTGACCCCTCCTGGAAGAGATGGAGTGAGCGACAGATCAAGTTACAATGCTCTCACAATGAAAAACTCGCATTCACAGCCTACATTCACACTTGAATGACAGACTGGTGCTTCAATGAAGATAAATTCACTGTTCAAATGGAACTCAGCCATATAGACATCTTTTAAAATTTGGCTTCTGGGATTTGGATGAGACTGGCAACACATTAGCCATCCCTGACAAAGTTTTAGAATAGCACTTATATGTCGCATTTCCTTCGAAACCGAGTGGTTTGGAATGTCTTTAGAACATTAAAGTTACCCTGCCCTGAAGGGTATCACAACAGAGTGCCAGTTTGTCTTTTTTGACAACCCATCAGTTTTCATGGTGTCAGGCCACAAATTACCAAATGTATTAAATTCACTTTCACAATTTGCTATGGTGAGATCTGAACTGTCAACCTCAATGTTATTAAGATTCCAGTACCCAGCTTGGATCTGTTTTACTCATGGATACTCAGATGCGGATGCACAATAACACTATCAGCCTTGTGGGTATTGTACATAAAAAGGTGCGAGAAAAGGGAAATAGCCAAGTTTAGAAATTCTGATCACTAACTAGCTGTTATGCTAGAATGATTGTGCAAACTTTCAAATGGTTGAATAGCTAATGTTCACTAATCTCACAAATAAGCCATCACTGATTAACCAAGGTACTGGACGACAGACAAAGCTCTGTGGAATAAGGTCTCACTGAGGTTGAAAATTGAGGTTGAGAGGTTGGACCCTAACCCAGGCTCAATCACTCACCATATCCCCGTAATCCCACCTAGGGACAATTTAGCATATCAACCCACCTATTCTGCACATCTTTGGGCTGTGGGAGGAAACCGGAGCACCTGGAGGAAACCCATGCAGACACGGGAAGAATGTGCAAACTCCACAGTTCCTGTGATGGGAATCGAACCAGTATCTGGCACTGTGATGCAGCAGTGCTAGCCACTGTGCCACCCAATGATTTCATATAGACAGAAAGGAAATAAATTGAAGTGGATGTTTTCTGAAGATTACTGGGAATTATAAGCACTTTTACAACAGTTTAGTTCGAACGCATGGAGTAAGATTTAACAACTTGCACTTACATATATGGCTTCAATGTAATAAAAAAACTCAAGGCACTTCACAGAAGCATTATAAAAGGAGAATTTAACACTCAGCTACACAAGACTTTATGAGGGCAGAGCCAAAAATTTTGGTCAAGGAGATTGGTTTCAAGGAATATCTTAAAGGAGGAACGGAAGATTTAGGGAGGCAACTCCAGAGCTCAGGGCTGAGGCAGCTGAAAGGACATTCACCAATGGTGGAGCAATTAAAATCAGGATGGTCAAGGGGTCAGACTGGATTAGCACACACATCTTGGAGGGTTGTGGGGCTGGAGGAGATAACGGAGATAGGGAGGGTGAGGACATGGAGGGATTTGCAAGCAAGGATGAGGATTTTAAAATTGTGGCATTTCTTGATTGGGAGCCAAATGATTCAGAGTCCGAGCCTGCATGTTTATTGATACCATTCAAGCACACTCGGGCTAAATTTTCATTTTTAACTCCGCTAGTACAATCGCCCAGATTTCCAACAGTACGCTAGACTAAGCAAGTGAAGTACACCTGGAACACCTGAAAGACCAATGAAAATAACTACCACTGTTATAGCATCACAAATCTGTTTCAACTGCTTTTCTTACAAACATAGAATTCAGTTGAAATATTAAATGCATAACCAGGAATGCACAAGTGTCAAAATATTTTGATAATCTTACTTCAATGTTAGAATTGCACCATAATCCAGAAAAAATCCCCTGTGGCTCTACACAGATATATGTGATAGCACTTAATCTTCCTCACCAAGTTCAATTCAAAGTCCCATCATGACTGTAGAATGAAATGGCCAATCTTTCCACTCCAATTCAGTCATTAGGGGTCCCTGGGCATAAAGTGGGCAAGCAAATCAGTGTCTGGCATATGTCTCCCAAGTGTTGAGTTGGTTACCCATACCATAAACTTTTGTGAAAAAGTAATTTCACCAATGCATGGAGGGGCCATGAAGGTTCAACACCATGCCCCAGCATAACTTGAACAAAATTTCGGAAAGGAATGGAGAAAGTAAGGCCTTTCTAAAGGGGAAGACAAAGGAGAAAAAGCTGGAGAAGAATATTGCATGGGTTATAGAACTTTTTACTGCAGAAAATGCAGAAATGCATTGTGAAAATCTGCACAATGTAACTATTTATACTGCCACCTTCAGGGTAGCAAATCCAGTGTGTACACTCACGTGCAAAATGTATGAAACTTCTTTCAAATAATTGCCTTGCTCTTGAGGAAAGAGTTTAATCTTCTCATATGAAATAGAGAATGTGGTAGTTGGGAGAGGTTATTCAGAGAGCTGACTAGTGGCACATAAAAGATCATATTTTCATAACTAGGCACCACACAGCTCTTCACCAGTTAATTGAATAAGTGGCTAAACATCTAAAACACCAACTTAACAAGGCTCAGAAGCTCAGTGCAAGTTCAGCGAAAGGTTTTCAACCAGGTTAAAGCCAAGGGCAGTTAAGAAGAAAAAGCAAAAGCCAAAATTTTTACTCACGTTCTTGTTAACTAGAAACACTGGAAGCATAGTTTTTGACACCAAGTAGGAACAGTATTGAGCTTGGCTGTGTAACCATCAACCTCCCTTCCCCCACAGTCAAATAGTCTGGAAATGTCAAGATTCACACAAGGGAAGTATGAAACGGCTACCATTATCCATGGTGCTATATCTATCTAAGGATTTAATAACTTTGAGAGAAGACAACACTAGAGGCTTAGGAAGGAAATACACAATTTTCCTGGTCTAAATATTTTCTATAGTACCTCAGTTCCCACCCAATCAACACATTAACGTTCATTCACTATCACAATGTACCATATACATTTGCAATTTACACTAAATAGCAAGTGTGGGCATTGTTCTAATTCACGTAGAATTACAATTTGCCAAAAGCTTGCATCACACACTTGCTCAACAGCTTTAACAGAATCAACAATATACCCAAAGTAGTTTTTGAATTATTCCCAAGCACCTTTAATGAAATAAAATGTCCCACCGTAAAAAGGAAAGAATTAAGGATAGCGAGCAAAAGAAAGAGCAAAGAGGTAAGAGATCAAGATTAATAAGTGTTGCAAGTACAGAGTGGAAACAGTTAGGCATTCTGCAGCAAAAAGCAGAGAAAGACTTGCATTTATATAGCACTTTTCACGATCATCAAACATCTCCAATTGGCTTTACAGCCAAAGGATTACTTTTGAAGTGTGGTTACTGTTTAAATGTATGAAAAGCAGTAAGCAGTTTGTGCATAACAAACTTTCACAAACAGTGGCAATAATAACCAGATAAACTGTTTTTGTGATGCTGATTGAGGGATAAATATTGGCCAGGACACCAGAGATAACTCCCTTTTTTCAAAATATCATGGGACCTTTTACATCCACGAGAGCAGGCAGTTGGGACCCCAGTTTAACGTCTCATCTGAAAGGTGTCACCTCCAACAGTACAGTACTCCCTCAGTACTAATTTTGAAGTGTCAATCTTAATTTTTGTACTCAAGCCTTGAAGTGGGACTCGAACCTGGAAAAACGTTTAAAGGAATTGGAAGAGTGGATACAGAAACACAGGCATGAATGAAGATATAGGGAAGTAGGAAGGGAAATGTTATGTGGTCATTTGTACGTGAAGACAATGGCATTAAAATTAACATACAGACAAATAGAGATCCAGTAAAATCTGGTCAAAGAATTGGGACCAGAACTTAAATGTGGGATGAGCTCCAAGAGATAAGGTTTTACAGCATTTAAATTTATGAGGGCAGAAGGTATCCAGCAAAAAGAACATGGAGTAATCAATTAGATGCTGATGAGAGTCAAAAGCAATTCCACAGCAGTAGGGGTCATGTAGTGGTCTTGGTACTGTTTGATAACTTGTGCGTAGTCAAGTTTAATCTGAGGATTCAACCAAAAAGAGCAAGAAATGCTACAGATGGTTTTAGCTGGGAATTAGCCACGGTGGCTTTAATCTTGCTATTATGATAAAAGAGATAATTTGTTCATATCTAGAATGTTGACCAAGTAGCCATGGTAAGCTATGTTTAATCTTGATGCTACATTTAAAAGCTGACCCCCATGTCCACAAAGGATAGTTGCTTGAAGAAACTCAAAGTTAATACTGTAGGGGCAGGAAAACGAAGAGGCATTGGTGGAGGATAGCATGGCCAACTGTGTCAAAAGCTTCAAAAAAAGTCAGGGACAACAAGGTGAAGCTGGGAAAGCACGACAACTGTTGGCAATAGACGTAGATAATGCATCTGCAAACTTGTTACATTGCCTGTGATTTCTGAAATTTCCATTTTAATTTTCTTCAAAAATACTAAGCATGATAAACCAAACCAGATCAAGTTTAGGAAAACCTTCAATAGCCATCAACAAGTGTGATGAGTATTTCACAAATTTGTAACATACTTTTGTTGCTCAACTTGTCTTCATTGGAAGGCAAACAGCTCATTCCTATGGTTGGCAACATTAATTCAGGTGTTCCTGTAAAAGATTCATTATTACTTTTAATGCTTAGTTGTGGAGCACAACAAAAAGTCCGTTGCTACATATATTGCAAGTTTTAAATGAAGAGCAAGTCACTTGGGAATCCTCTTAGGTTCAAATACATTATGACTGAAGAAAATATATTTTATCCTTTCTGTTAAAAGATAATCTTGTGCATGTAAACACCAAAAGGCCACAATTATTACCATTATATTTAATAATAAATCTTTAGTGTCACAAGTAGGTTTACATTAACACTGCAGTGAAGTTACTGTGAAAATCCCCTAGTCGCCACACTACGGCACCTGTTTGGGTACACGGGGACAGGGTGAAGGGGAGGAGAATTCAGAATGACCATTTCACCTAACAAGCATGTCTTTTGGAACTTGTGGAAGGAAACCAGAGCACCCGGAGGAAACCCACGCAGACACGGAAACCATGGAGACTCCGCACAGACAGTGACCCAAGCCGGGAATCGAACCCGGGTTTCTGGCGCTGTGAAGAAACAGTGCTAACCACTGTGCAGCCCATATTTATATGAATTTTTTTTAAAAATCAAAATTAATTAATTCCCTTGAAAAGCATCTTACCTCTTAGTCATGGCATACTTCTCCTACTTTTTTTTATAGAATTAGGAAGGGGTGCAATATCACAGTGCACTGATTCATTTTTGTTTGCATGCAGGCCGCATTTACTTAAAAAGTTCTTGCCAATCTGAAGCTCATGGAAGAAATTAAAGTTGGTGGACACCTAGCTCTTGCTGAATACATTAATAGTTCAGATTTGGAGGCCACCCAATCGATATATTATTTTCGTCCAATATTTATCCATTTTAGAATTTTCACTGCAACAGCTATTTATTATATATTTATATTATATATTTAATCTCAAAAATTTCTGTTAACAAAGACAGTTGAGAACTTATTCGGTCAAGTGCTCTTAATTAAAATTTACTGACAAGCATCCAAGAGGTCTGCTTTTAAATTCTGTACATGATTTACATATTTAATTACATGATTAATGTAAAAAAAATCAAAATATGTCTGCAGTTTTCACTAAATCCGTGTTTATATTTGATGTTTTTAAAGAATTTTTTTTTAGATCTGAATATCTATTATAATAGCTTTACACACACTTCAGTTTTAAGCAACTGTACACTGTTCTGCAGTGCATAATTTAATAGTTAAACAAAAAATAGAAATCCATGATCACAGTCTAGATAGGTAAAAATGAAGCATAGTGGTTATATTACTAGACTAGCAATCCAGAGGCCTAGACAAATGATTCAGAGACATTTGTTCAAATTTTACTTCATCAGTCAGGGAAATTAAATTCATTAACTAAATAAAAACCTTGAATTTAAAAAAGCTGTATCAGCCTGACCATGAAGATACCAAATTATTGTAAAATCACATCTAGTGCATGATACCCTTTAAGGAAATCTGCCATCGTTCCCCAGTCTGGCCTGTGAGAGATATCAGGTCCACAGTAATGTGGTCGACCCTTAACTGCTCTCTGAAATTCCTAGCAAATCAATACATTAATCATTGTTATTTTCTCACAATTAGGAACAGGCAATAAATGATATCATTCACAGCTATGTCGACATCCCATGAACGAATAAAGGAACTGCTGTTATACCCTTTGTCATCCAGTGTTTCCTCAAGATGTTCATTTCAGCTGTTCATGATAATTTTTTTTTTAATTTTTAAAAAATGTGCATGCATGCAACTGAATTCAATATTTTGCAGTTACATTACTCCCAGGAATATATTGTCATAATTTAAGGTTTACAAACTACCATCACTTTCTTCTACTTAGGTAGTGCCTCGGAACTGAGGCTGACATGATTCCACTGTTTCAACAGGTTCTGAAATGGTCCAAGTCCAATGTGTGATCTACAGACCTGCCTTACGCAGGGGCATGTGGTACTAGGAATGGCTGAGGAGAGGTTGGAGGTTTGTGTGCTCTGTCCGATGTCTCCCATTCATCTCTGCATTCTCAAAGTCTCTTCATGTGTTCAGTGCCTAACAGAATGTCTTCTCCATTTTGCCATAAGTCAGTGAGTTGGCGGATGCATTTGACCTCTTCAGGGATGCTTTGAGGACATCTCTATAGCTTTTCCACTGTCCTTCTGTGAATCTATGCCATGATTGACCTCAGCTAGAGCAACTGTTTCAGGATCCGGGTGTCTAGTATACTAACTATGCATTCCGCCCAGCGGAGCTGTTTTAAGTGATTAGCGCCTCAATACTAGACAAGATGGCTTGAGAGTGTATGCTACTGTTGGACCACCTTTATTGTCACCGGATTTGGAGGATCTTGAAAATGCACCACTGGTAGTACTTCTCTAGTGCCGTACAATTATATCATGCCAGCAGATGATTGAAATCAGAAGTCTAATGTAGATTACTAACCCAGTAAGAATATAATTCATTTTGTTGAAGGACATTTAGAAAAAGCTCAGACAAGAAGCTGGCTCCCCATGTGTGGAAGCAGAGTAAGAAGGAAGGTGAACATGTGCTGGTTATTAGAATGTTTTGTACCAGTTACACTACCAATGTCAGTTGCCTGTAAGTAAGCACTCCTGTACTGATCTGTGGACTAATGTTAAAGCTCTACAAGGCATTTTATTAATGTTAACAGTCAAGGTTGATTTTGAATACAAAGTAAGCTATTCAAGCGCTGAAGCATCATGATCCATCCAGACTCTGCAGCTATTTTCTATATCTGTAATTGATCTAACAATCTTAAAGAGAATCAGAGATTACCTAACATAATTTATATCATGAAAGTTTTACAAATATACAAATGCATACATGCATCACTAAATACTATTGGTATATTACAAATTAGGTCATCTAACACGAATGATGGGCAAAAAGTAATCTTTTCAAATCTGAATATCAGACTTGTTCTTCAAAATACTTGTAAAACCTTTTTTCGAAAAAGTACAACTACATATAAATAAAAAATACAAACATACCATCTCACCACTAAACAAAAGATTGAGGGTCGATCCCATTTAAAACTTCAATGGCTGCTCGCACTACTCCGTTCTTTAGTCAGGCATGCATCATCTAGTCGACGGATAACAAATTTCACTTGGTTACCCAGATTTGACCCAATATTAGAATTAAAAATCCATTTGCACCTCGATTTCATAAATCCATCCTGTATACACTACTGTATTCCACCTCCATAGCTGGAAGCGAGACCTCTATAACCTTGCATGGTAGCTCGTTGTAAGGCAGGTACATTTCTCCGAATCTTACTCATTCACTATGCTAACTGTTTATTTGCAATCTCCTTAAAAGTCACTTTCGCGCGAAACAGACTTGTGTTCTGAAAAAAAAATCAATGGCCATTACACCACTATGGAAAAATGATTTTAATCCCCCCGAAAAATTAGCAATCAAGGTTCACTCCTTAAAGATAACAGAAGAGGAGGCGAAACTTGGCGTGAAGGACGGGTAGCTTCAGTCTTTCTTATAATTACTGTCAATGACCGGAGTCAAATTAAGCTGCCATCTTAGGTTAAGAGCGATTCTTTGTGTACAGCCTGTCCAGAGAGAAAACGCTGACCAAACAAACGAAAGAGAGCCGCTGTTCTCCTCATGAGAAAAAAAGTTAGTTTGCTGAGAAACGTATGGAAATAGTTTGAAAATTCAGTGACCATACAGTGGGTAATCGAAATCTGAAGGTTGACCTACAAGTTTTTATTTTAAAAGTGAGTGCGTATCCCCCCCCCCCACCCTCGAACAAAGAGGTTTACAATGTGTGAATGTGTGTGTCCTTGCCGCCGAAGACAACGACAAACATGGATGATTAAGCCTTGATGATGGTGGTTGGTGAATGTTGGACGAGTGCTTGAGTGCCGTGTGGGATCATCCCCTCCCCTTAACATTCCCCATTGCCCCCTTCACCTTGATTTTTTTTTTCTCCTTACACTTTCACAAATGCACGTGTTTTCCGTTCTCTCCTGAACTCGGTTTTGAAATATATATACATACACAAGATTTTTTTTTTAAAGAAACAATCAGCTCATCTTGAAGAAGGTGCAAATCAATGTTTTTTCCTCCAAAAACTCGATTTGCACAGTTCCATGTCTGATGTGGGCTTTATAGAAGTGAAAAGTGACTTAAAAGCCCAGCTTATCAACAACACACTCGATTCTGTTGCGAAAGACCAGAAGTCTTTCAGACCACGTTCTGCCCTATATCAAAAAGGAGAAATTAAAACCACCGGCTGGACCAAGAGTGAGCGACAACTAACCAGGACTGAGACCGACCACAAAGAGAGAAGCGCCTTTTTAATCTCTTGTCTTTCGGTGGTTGTTACTCAAATGTGACTCGCAAAGGAAACGGTAACGGAAACATTAAACACGCCGCTTGAAGTTGAATATTCTCTCCCTCAAAAAGAGCAATCATTATTCGTAAAACCGCTTCTTCTCCCTATCTCATCCCTCCTCAGACCCTTTATCTCTCGCTCCCCTGCCCCCTTGGAGCCCTCTCCTTCCCCATTTGCCTCCCCTGACCCTCGGAGCGGCGGCAGCCGCCGCGGTGCGTGTGTGAGAAACTAGTTCAAACCATTCGAGTACACTCCAATGACCTCAGGGAACCACCAAGTACCCAAACCACACACAGATAGACAAGCGAGAGACAGAGAGAGGAGAAACTTGCATTAAACCCACAATCATAAGCACACAAAATACCGGACAGGGCGCCCACACTCATTTATTACCAGAGAGAGAGAGAGACAGTAAACTCACTGCTGGCTGTGATGAGGACAGCGCTGCTCTATTAATGAAATGTTAATGGCTGCTTTTGCCAGCGGCAACGCACTCTCCAGTAGTGGTAGTTAGTGATCTCGCTGACCGCCTGCCCCCACCTCCTCCTCCCAGTCCTTTCATGTTTATTTACAGTCAAATTTCCCCTAACTCGACCCAAACGCCGACTCTTCACACACTTCTCTCCGTACTTACTTTGTTGGTGTTCCTTTTTTTAAATTATTTTTTTCCTCACACTCCTTTCGCTCTGGTGCGTTTTTAAATTTCGTGAATTAAGATACTGTTTTTTTAAAGAAAACAGTTTATTATAGATTTTGCCCCAACGGCGCTTCACTCGTGTTTTATAGTTGTGATAATCTTCTCGCTCGCCGCCTGTCCTCACTCACTCACTCCTTTGTGTTATTTCTCTCACCAGAAGTTGGAGCCCCGGCTTCCCCCGCGCGCTCCCGCGGCTTCCCTCCCTCTCCGCGCGCGCCCGCGGCTTCCCTCCCTCTCCGCGCGCGCCCGCGGCTTCCCTCCCTCTCCGCGCGCGCCCGCGGCTTCCCTCCCTCTCCCTCCTTTACCGCGCGCGCCCGCGGCTCCCCACCCGCCCCTGCTCCGCGCGCTGCGTGCGCCGTCCCGTTCTCGTGCTGAATAACTCACGTCAGTGAATATAATTTGCATATTTGTCTGCCGCCTCCGGATTGGACGTCCACCTCCCCCACCCGAGCACGCGGCCACGAACGCAAGGAAACGGACCGAAAGGGAATTTTTGAAAACAAAATTCAAACGCGGAGACTCCGTGTTTTAACGGCGCGGCTGGCCCGCCGGTCGTGGAAAGCGCTTTCGCTTCTTTTCTTTTCTGGTCCGAGAGTTTGACAGTTTTTTTTATCTTTCGTCTTTTCCATCCAACGCAGGAAAGGGGGAATAAAAAAAGAAAATGTTGTCCTCTGACGTTTACCAATGGGATGAACGGTTAGTAATGTGAGGAAGGGGGAGGGGGAGTTGACGCGCGCGAGCTACTGATGGATCTGAGCCAATCGGTCTTGACGTCTGTTTACACGCACAAGGGCCCGGATCCTGCAGCTCCGTTATCTTACGTAGGTGAGAGTCTAGGGGGATCCTGACTGACTGAGGTGAAGCGAATAAGGCTGTTATCACTCGGTCTCATCCACTATCTGACCTGAATTAGGTGCAAAGTTATAGACCGTACCATTAAACTAGATTTAATCCCAGTGCAAAGTTGCATGTAATTATAAACCCATTTGATGTGAAACCGCTTCACCTTGTGTAATTATCATTGTTTGTCTCGGCTACTGCATGACGCAAGTGAACAATAAAATGGACTCGCACCTCCCACGCATGCAGCCTGGGCCACGGCCCATTAAAGTGTTGAATTCAATTAAACCAATAATCACGCACTTCTTGTCTATTTTAATTAGGATTGGAAGCCTAACCCAGTAGATATTAAATGGGCATGATCTAAGTTGCACCCAAGGGGGAAGTTTTTTTTTGCCTTTTAAATAAGTGTGGACTGCACCTTTTCGCCTTCATGCCGGCGCCTGTCGTGGAAAGTCCTGCAACACCGACGCAGAATCGGTTTGAAAGTCAGCTCTTTGACGTAAGTTAACAAGTCACAAGGTACAATAACCTTTTGTGGAACAGGTGCATTGTACGCTAGGGGGTCAGCCATTTCTAAGTGTGCGCGATAAAACATGTTCTTAACTGCTCGTCCTGCACTTCAGTTTGCTGAAGCGTTGTTAAGGGTCAATGCAAAATGGTGTTAGGATCCTAGAAGTATAGAATTAGTACATGAAAACTTTCTGCAATTTTAAAATTGCATAATCAGAATTTGTTATTTCGAAATTACCAATTTAGGAACAAGGTGATGCAATCTGTGAAAAATATTTATTTAATAAAAAAAACTTCCCTTTGCTACATTAACTGGCCACTGGTAGTTTTAAAATTGCATGATACCAATTTAAACTTCCCTTTAGGAGAATGGTTGCAACTTTTACTAAAATTAGGCACCAACAGACCCACAAAACAATCGCATTGAAATTAGTTGTCTTTGCAACTTCCAGTAGTGTCTGTTAGCTGTACTTGATTGCCTGAAAGGGTCTAATTACTATTTGCAAGAAGCTGACTGAGCATGTATCTTGGGTGTGGCTGAAAAAGGTGTTTAAAAAGTTAAAACATTATCTGCGGAAGCACAGACTGATTATAAACAGCATAGAAATGGGGAATTTGGTGGAGTGGAAATTTTGGTGCAGGGCTGGAAGGCTGCCTCCAATATTTGCAATGATTTGTATTACTGCTAAATATTTAGTAAGTTCCACCAACAACAAATTAAAATTAAATAAAACTGTTAAATGGGAATGGAAGTGAAAAAGATGGGTCACAATTATAGCAAGAGAGAAGGTGTGGCGATCATGGTGGTCCAGGACTACTGCATCTGCAGTAAATGCCTGTATCTCAAGGAACTTCAGCTCAGAATTTTTGAGACCATCTCCAAAGTAGGGGTGTGGAACGCCCTGCCTGCAACAGTAGTAGACTTGCCAAATTTAAGGGCATTTAAGTGGTCACTGGATAGACATGGATGAAAATGGAATAGTGTAGGTCAGATAGGCTTCAGATGGTTTCACGGGTTGCCGCAACATCGAGGGCCGAAGGGCCCGTACTGCACTGTAATGTTCTATGTTCTAAGTGCAGGTGTTATAGGGCATCACAGAATAGGAGAGTTAGCTGGACACTTTGGCGCAGGAGGATGTTGCACTGCTTAGATTAAGAAGTGACAAGTTTGGTTTGTGGTCATGGACGAAGAGTGCAACTAAGATGGGTAAGGGGACCCCCCAGGAACTGTGCTGGAGGATCAGTAGCCTCTGTATAAAGGGAAAAAGCTGCAAGGTTCTTGCCATCTGTAGTTGATTGGCACCAGGGACATGGCAAATAGAATAATTAGAACTTAGAATAATTAGGATTTAGGTCATAAACTAAAAAAATGGAGGTGGAAATTCAAGTTATTAATCTAAAGAGAAAAGTAAAGACAATAAAGTAAAAGTGATTTGAGTAAAGTTAAGCAGAGTTATGGAGAGGGACAAGTTTAAGGATAATTATATCTGGAATAAAGTGCTCATCCAGTTAATGATCAGGACCTGCCAGATTATTGTAAAAACCCACTTGGTTCACCACTGTACTGTCCTTACTAGTTTGACCTCCAGATCCACAGCAATACGGTTTGCTTGGTGACATGGTGGCTAGCACTGTTGCCTCACAGCATGAGGGACTCTGGTTCAATGCCAGCCTAGGGTCACTGTCTGTGTGGAGTTCTGTGTCGATATGGGTTTTCTCCAGGTGCTCTGGTTTCCTCCTACAGTCCAAAGATGTGTGGGTCAGATTGATTGGCCATGCTAAATTGCCCCTTAGTACACAGGGGATAAGGCGGGATGGACATGGGTAGTGCTCATTTGAAGAGTCAGTGCAGAGTTGATGGGCCGAATGGCTTCCTTCTGCACAGCAAGGATTCTATGATTCAGGATTCTGTAATTCTTAACTGCCTTGGAAATAGCCTAGCAGCCATCCAGTTGTATCAAACTGCTATAGCAAAAATAAGAATAAAACGCGATGGCCCACCTAGCATAGGTACCAGAAACAACAAATGCACAAGTCCTCCTGACTACTATTTGGGGACTTGTGCCAACATTAGAAACTGTGCCACAGCAGTCCAGCAACAGCCTGACGTGGTTCTCATCACAAAATGAGACCTTAAACAATTCCAATACCGAATATACATGCAGGTTAGATGGATTGGCCATGCTAAATTGCGCTAGGTGTCCAAAGGTCTACAGGTTAGGTGGGGCTATGGGGATAAGGTTGGGGAGTGGGCCTAGGTAGGGCGCTCTTTCAGAGGGTCGGTACAGAATCGATAGGCCAAAGGGCCTCCTTCTGCACTGTAGGAATTCTATGTTTTATGAAAAGTACGTTGCAGTTTATGTCCCAGACTCCTCCATCATTATTCCTGGATATGTCCTGCCCCACCCATATTGAGTCGGGAGCAGCTGTGAAAGTTAGCAACATTAATTCTGGAACCCATTAAGTCTCATGGCATCAGGACAAACAGGCAAAGAAACCTCCTGCTGATTACAACTGGCTGCCCACCCTCAGCTGATAATTCCGTGCTGCTCTATGCTGAACACAGCTTGGAAGAAGTACTAGGGGAGCAAGGGCCCAAAATATAGCCTGGGTGGAGGACTTTGACAGCCACGTCCTGAAAGACATATTTGCCAGACTGGGCCGATGGCAGACCGATCTGTCCATGATAGTATTGGTCGGAGTGACCATCACTGTCCTTGTGGTGACAAATTTCAGTCTTCATGTTGAGGACACCCTCCATCAAGATGTGTGGCACTATCACTGCTATTTTTAGAACAGATCTAGTTGCTCAAAATAAAATTTACCTAACAATGTGGAGAATTGCCTAAGCCTGTCCTGCCCACAGAAAAAAAGAAAGTTTTTTAAAATTCATTTTTTACAGGATGAGTTCATTTTTTTTTTATAAGATGCGAGCTTCACTGGCTAGGACAGCATTTGTTGCCCACCCGTAATTGCCCTCAAAGTTGGTAGTGAGCTGCCTTCTTGAACCACTGCAGTCCATGTGGTGTAGATACACCTAGTGTGCTATTGGGGAGGGAGTTCCAATATTTTGATCCAGTGACAGTGAGGGAACAGCACTATATTTCCAAGTCGGGGTGGTGAGTGATTTAAGTCGTCATTCTACTTTCTACTTTTAATCACCAAGAACAGTGTCAAGTGCTCAGCGACTACATGCTCACCGATCCCCAGGGCCACTCTGCCCCAAACCTCATACCTAACAAAGGAGACCAATCATCTCATCCCCAGGACAGGAGTTCATCACAGCAGTATCCTGGACCCAACTATCTTCATCTACTTCAATGATCTTCCCTCCAACATAAGGGAACATCCCACTTCTGACCTTTATGATTACCCAGTGTTTAGTTCCAAATCTAGTGACAACTCCTTAGATACCAAAGAAGTCCATGTTCAAATGCAACAAGACCTGGACAATATTGAGGCTTTGGCTGACATAACATTCACACCACACAAGTGCCAGGCAATGACCATCTTCAACGAGAGAGAAATCTAACCTCCCCTTGACATTCAATTGAATTACATTTAGTGGATCCCCCACCACCTTGGGATAAATTGACCAGAAACCGAACTGGAGAAGCAATATAAAATGTTGTGGCTACAAGAGCAAATTAAAGGCGGAGATGATTGGCCTCAAACAACAATCTTCCTTTGTGCTATTATTGACTCCAACCAGTGATGAGCTTTCGGTCTCATTTCCATTTATTTCAATTTTGCTATGTAGTCACTGAGTAAATGCTGCTTGATAGTACTGTTGACAATTCCAGCACTTTCCTTAGCCATTAAGAGTAGAATGATGGCTAATAATTGGCCAGACTGGATTTGTCCTGTTTTTTTTGTGGGTGGTGAGCAATTCATCTCCTACTTCCCTGAGCCCTTCGAACATCTACAAGGCAGTCAGGAGTGTGTGATGGAATGCTCCATTTGCCTGGATGAGTGGAGCTCCAGCAACAGTCAAGAAGCTTGGCATCACAGAGGACAAAGCGGTTTGCTTGATCAGCAATCCATCTGCCATCTTAAGCAATTACTCTCTCCACCATTGGTACACAGTTGCAGCAGTGTGTAGCACACAAGATTCATTGCAACAACTCACAACTGCACCTTTAAAACCTGCAACCTCTACCACTTAAAATAACAAGGGTAACAGACACATTAGTAAGCCACCACCTGCAAGTTTCTCTCAAAATCTCACACACCACCCTTACTTGGAGCTATATTGCTGAGACTTCACTGGCTGGGTCAATATCCTGCAACTCAATCCCTAAAAGCACCATGGACTGCTGTGGCTCAAAAAAAGTTGCTTAACACCAGATTCTCGAGGGGCTTTAGGGATAAGCAATAAATGCTTGCTAAATCCGAACAAAAAATAAAAAAAGTCTGTGAACAAGGGGAAATGGTATGTAATTTTATTTCGCCATGAGATGTGAATATTGCTGTTATAGGCGATCCCTATTTGCAATTGAGAGACTAGCAGTGAGCTGAGACCTTGAATAATTGCGATCCATGTGGTGTACACAAAGTTATTAGGGAGGGATCCAGTGACAGTAAAGGAATGACAGTATATTCCCAAGTCATAATTGTGTGTGACTTGGAAGAGACTTCATACGTCATAGTGTTCCTATGCATCAGCTCCCCTGTTCATCTGGGTGGCAGAGGCTACATTTTTGGAAGGTGCTTGTAATGATATGTGTATATATAACTAAAGGGTTAATTATAACATCTAGCTGTAACACTACCACTAAAGGGCACCACTAGATCCACCAAGTATTAGCTCCTAAAGGATCTTGGTCTCTTTCAACCCAGGAGTGTTAGTAAGCAGTAGTGTATAGCTCTCAGTATACAGTAGTTAGTATTTATAGTTGTGAATCAGTTAATTCAATCATATTTAATTACGTGATTTCTAGAGATAGTTCTGTTGAGTGTCAAACTCAGATATTATCAGTCATTACTTTAATAAATTAGTTTGCTTAAGTTGAAGACTTGTGGTTTCTTCAGGATCAGACCATCTACATCAACAGCAACTAGTAACGATACATATTACTAGACCCAGTGATATAACAGTGCTATCGAAGGAGCCTTGGCAAGTTACTGCAGTGCATCTTGTAGATGGTGCAGACTGTTGTCACAATTCACCAATAGTGGAGGGAGTGAATGTTTAAGCTGATGAGTAGGGTGCCAATCCAATCGACTGCTTTGTCCTGGATGGTGTCAAACTAGTGGTGCCGGTGTTGCAATGAGTTTTATACTGACAATATTGAAGGACAAGCAGAGTCTTTCATACAAGGAGTTGAAGGGATTGAGTGGTTTATAAATCTGGTGCAATGAGGCCAATGACACTGCAGTTATTTGCAAACTATGAACCATGCATGTCTGTGGTGGCCAATTTAGATTTGGCAGAGGTGACTGAGATTAAAGAGTTTCCATCCAGTCGGTATTTAATACAGTACTCAGAGAACAATTGATTGAGTAAACAGCCCTGTTGGGTAGAATGAGAGCCTCCATACTATTTGGTTCTTTCTTGAAACAGGTACAGATTTTAAAGGCATCTGATTCAGACCTCCCATGCAAGATGGATGCAGTCAGTCATATCATCATGAAGCAATTGCAGGATTGTTAAGTTTTTTGGACATCAAATCGCTGTGGTAATGTGCATCACTGTAAATACACAAGGGGTTAATGTAAGTACATGTAGACTAGCTAGACGCGAGAGGGAGCACCAGAGACATTAGACACACACACTCAACCAATAGATCAGTTAGATAGGACACGACCAATGGGCATTCATGATACACACAAGAGGTGACACGACCACAGGAGGACATTACACCAACCCATATATAAAGGACACCACACACATGAACTGCCTCTTTCCAGTGGAGACAGTCAGTAAGTAGAGACACAGGGTTGATTCAATATCACTCCCACCACGTGTATTGTAGCAGACTGGTTAGTCAGTCTGGGTAGCTATAGAAGGATTAACAGTAGTGTCGAACCAGAGTAATAGAAGTGTAAATAGTTTAATAAATGTGTTGAAGTTATCGCCACGTCTGAACCTTCCTTTGTCAAGTGCACCACAAGGAAGCCGCTTATGCTACACCTAGAGCATAACAAGACAATCGCATTATCAACCCAGACTTTGGACAGTCAAATACTTCACCTTCTACATGTATTTAACAAGACACTCTGGAATATGTTGAGCACTTTCCAAACCATGCAGTCACCTCTCTCAGAAGGAGACCTTTAACAAAATGATCCATTACCGGATCAACTGCACCAGATCAGCATTTGACAGACTGCAGCAAGCTTATTTGACAAATACATCGGCAAGTCAACAAAAGCCCTTGTATACAGAGCAGCGGTAGTCATCACTCTCCTGTATGATAGACACCTGGATAGTGCATCAGCAAGAGCAAGAAAGAGAAGTCCCGAAAGATGTGCTATTAAGTAATTTGGACATTCTGAATTCTCCTTCCGTGTACCCAAACAGGTCCCAGAATGTGGCAACTAGGGACTTTTCACAGTAACTTCATTGCAGTGTTAATGTAAGCCTACTTTTGGCAATAAAGATTACTACTAAATTCCATCAGCAAGCCTCTGCTAGATTCCAATGGGAGGTCCATCAAGCAAAAGCTAGTGCCCTTTTTGAAACCAGCTCCACAGACATTTAGACAAAACTGCTGCAAAATCAACCATGATGGTGGCTAAAAAGTTACTGCTCCACCAGTTCTTGTTTTCCTAACTCCTCTCAAAAGGCCAACATCCGGGTAGCACGGTGGTGCAGTGGTTAGCACTGCTGCCTCACGGCACCGAGGTCCCAGGTTCGATCCTGGCTCTGGGTCACTGTGCGTGTGGAGTTTGCACATTCTCCCCGCGTTTGCAAGGTTTCGCCCCCAAAACCCAAAGATGTGCAGGGTAGGTAGATTAGCCACGCTAATTTGCCCCTTACAGGAAAAAAATAATTGGGTACTCTAAATTTTTATTTTTATAAAAAGGCCAACATTCCAGGGCACGACAAAGAAAACACTATATAAACAGTCTGAAGCACAGAAACATTAACATTGGCAGCAAGCTCCTCCCAATCATTCAAAATAGTGACAACTTGTCCATCAAGCTACATCCTACTTGGATTCCAAACACCTCAGGGATGTGGCAGAGAAGCTGTAAAGAAAGGGGGAAAAAAAAAGTAGTGAATCCTGCACTCTGGAACCCACAACCTCATGGAACATCGGCCCATATGCCCAAAAATCTGCAGATCGAGAATCAGCATGTCAGTCACATGAAGACTAATGATGATACCCCTGACTGACTGACCGACTGATGACAGTGCTGCAATCGTCCAGGCAAGTGGGGTGTATTTCATCATGCTTGTAACTTGTATTGTCGATAGGGCATCAGGAGTGTTGCTCATTGCAAAGTTCGCAGCCTCATCAGTCACAGTATTTGTCTGATCAGGTCAAGCTTATTGTTAGTGGTGACACCCAGAATGTGATGGTGTTGATTTCGAAGGATGGGGTGGTGAGGTTCACACTTGGAGATGGGCATTGTGGCACTTTTAAAAAAAAAAATTAAAAAATTTAGAGTACCCAATTATTTTTTTCCAATTAAGGGGCAATTTAGCATGGCCAATCCACCTAACCTGCACATCTTTGGGTTGAGGGGGTGAAACCCACGCAGACACGGGGAGAATGTGCAAACTCCACACGGACAGTGACCCAGGGCCAGGATTCGAACCCATGTCCTCGGTGTCATGAGGCAGCAGTGCTAACCAGAGTCACCTTGCCGCCCACATTATGTGGCACTTATGACAGCGAACCTGCACACAGCAAATTCCCACAAACAGCAATATCATAGTACCAGGGAATCTGCTTTTTTGTTGATGCTGATTGAGGGATACATATTAGTAGGACTCATAATTCCCCTGTTCCTCTTCAAAATGGTACCATGGGTTATTTTACTTGCATCAAAGAGTTAGAGCCCCAGTTTAACATTTCAACCAGGAAACTCCCAGGTTGTCAATCAAAACCGATCTGGTTCACTAACTTTCATTTGGAAGTAAATCTACCATCCTTATATAGTCTGGCAGATATGTGGCTCCTGATCTACAACTCTGGTTGATGTTTAACTGCCTTATACAAAATCCTAGCAATCCATTGTGAAAAGGTCAAAGAATAAAACCCAAATTCACTAACCATCATCGAGCTAGGCACTGGATATGACACGAGGTATACCTACTTGAAGAATAAAGGGATTAAGGGTTATGGTGGCAGTCTTGATTTCTGTGTTCAGGCCTTTGGAGTGGGGCCTGAACTGGATCCTTGTGACTCAAGGAAAAGTCCTACCAACTAAGACCTGGTCCCCTGACTTGATGGTAATGGTAGAGTGAAAAAAATGCCAGGGCACAAGGTCAGAGAATATAGATTGCAGTAAAATACAATACTGTTGCCACTGATGACCCATGGATAACCAGTTTGAGCTGCTTGTTGTTCTGCAACTATGCCATTTAGAACAGTGGTAGTTCCAAACAACACATTGAGGACACCCTTTATAATGAAGGGGTATCCATCTCCACATGAATGAATAGTTTTAGGAATATTGCCACGGTTAGATACATCTGAAAACAGATAGATTGGTGAGAATTAGGTCAAGTAGGTTTTTCTCGTGTTGGTTCTCTTAGTGCCTGTCACAGGTCTCCTTTGGCAACCATGTCCTTCAGGATTCTATCAACACTGTCATTATTGGTGCTACTGAGCCACTCGGCGATGAACATTGAAACCCGCACACAGTACATTTTTTTCCTCCTTGACACACAGTGCTTTTAAGTGGTCTTCAACCTGGATTAGTACTGATTCATTAGTTTATGGAGGTGGTAATCTGCAGATTTCCTAGCCCATGAGACTGTATGGAGTCTATTGTCAATGTTGAGAAGCCCCAGGTATCCTCCCTCCTAACTTCTTCTGGTGGGTCTGCCCTAACAGCACAGGAGCTAGCCATAAATTGTGATGGGGGAATCTGAGACATTGGCTGAAAGGTAGGATTCTGTGAATCTGACTATGCCAGGTTATTGCTTGACTAGTCTGTGGCATAGCACTGAATTTTTGGCACAAGTGCCCCAACTGTTAGGAGGTAGCTGTAGGATGGGGTGAGTCATAAGAACTAGGAGTAGGCCACCTGGCCCCTCGAGCCTGCTCCACCATTCAATGAGATCATGGCTGATCTTTTGTGGACTGCGCTCCACTTTCCGGCCTGAACACCATAACCCTTAATCCCTTTATTCTTCAAGTAGGTATACCTCGTGTCATATCCAGTGCCTAGCTCGATGATGGTTAGTGAATTTGGGTTTTATTCTTTGACCTTTTCACAATGGATTGCTAGGATTTTGTATAAGGCAGTTAAACATCAACCAGAGTTGTAGGTCAGGAGCCACATATCTGCCAGACTATATAAGGATGGTAGATTTACTTCCAAATGAAAGTTAGTGAACCAGATCGGTTTTGATTGACAACCTGGGAGTTTCCTGGCTGCCATACTGAAACTATTTTTATTCCAGACTTATTTAATTACTTCAATTTAAAATTGCCAGCTGCCCTGCAGGGACATGAACTCTGGATTACAATGCAAGTGGCATAACCTACTAATAAAGGTATTTTATATGAATGTACAAAGGAGTCATAACAAGATGGATGAATTAATCATACAAAGTTGAGAAAATGGGTTTGATTTAATAGCATTACAGAGAAATGGTACCATTTTGACCAAGGTTGGGAACTAAAATTTCCAGAGTATTTGACATTTCGTGAATAGACAAAAGGGAAGATGAGGTGGGCTTAGACCTTGTGATAAAGCATGGTGCAGTAATGTGGGATCTTGGTTTGGAAGAACAAATAGTAGAATAGGTATGGGTGGAGACAGCAATAAAGAGCAGAAAACACTTGTGGGAGTAGTTTAGAGATCTCCCTAAAAGTATCCATAGAATCCCTACAGTGCAGGCCATTTGGCTCATCAAGTCTGCACTAACCCTCTGAAAGAGCACTTTATCTAGGCTCACTCCCCTACCCCCGTAACCCCGTGCATCAATCATGGCACTAAAGGACAATTTATCATAGCCAATCCACCTAACTTGTATGTCTTTGAACTGTGGGAGGAAACCTGATCATTTGGAGGAAACCCACGCAGAAACAGGGAGAACGTGCAAACTTCATACAGTCACCCAAGCCAGGATCGAACCCAGCTCCCTGCCGCTGTGAGGCAGCTGTGCTAACCACTGTGCCACCAGTGGTAGGTTGTTGGATAGTGTATGAATCAAGAAGAATAAGTTCTTGTATCAAAGGTAATGCAATAATCAAGAGGGACTGGAATCTTCATATAAATTATATAAACTGGACAAATCAAGTAGGTAAAACAAATTTGGAGGATGAGTTCAGAATTCATTCCAAATAATTTCTGAGAATAATGTTACAGAACCAGCCTGGGAACAGGCGTTTTTAGTGTTGTCTTGTACAGTGGGATATGGTTAATTATTAATTCAATAGTAATGATCCTCTGGAGAAGAGTGATCACAATAAAGCCAGTTGAGAATTATATTAGCAAATTGGATAAAAATTTATGACAGAAGATTGGCAATGGCACACATTACAGAAATGTTTTATCAATTCTCTACAAATAAATTCCATTGCGAAAAAGGATACAGAGAATACACCTAAACGAGGTAGTTAACCTAAGAATTGAGAGAGTTTTAGAAGCCAAAGAGTTCCCCCAAAAAATCAATGCGAAAAAAATAAAATGAGATTAAACTAGCAAGAAATAGAAATAAATTGTAAGAGTTTCTACAAGTCACAGAATCACCACAGCACAGGAGACCACCATTCAGCCCATCATGTCTGCATCGGCTCTCTCAATCAGCAGTTCACTTAATGCCATTCTCCTCATAACCCCTGCATATTCTTTTTGGATAACTGTCTTAATTACCTTGTTAATGAGCCTGCTTTGAGTGAACCTACCTCCACCACACACTCAAGGCTGTTCCTGCACTCTTTTATTGTTGTACCCTTTATATTGTCTGCCACCTTTCTGCCCATTTCAGACTTGGAACCACTTGCTTTTGCTTATTTTGCCATTACTTAAAATTACTGTAAATCTGTGCCTGCTCATTCTTGATCCTTTTACAAGTGGGAACATTTTCTCCCCATATATTCTGTCCAGACCTCACATGATTTTGAATTTTTACTTCTTGCAAATCCCCTCCATCTATGTTAATAACTGACATTCCTCATCCCCAAAGCCCTTCACAGAATCCTGAGTGCAAAAGGAGGCCATTTGGCGCAACAAGTCTGCACTAACCCTCTGAAAGAACACTGTATCTAAGGCCACTTCATCACCCTAGCCCAATGACCGTGGACCCAAACTAACCTTTGGAATGAAGGGGCATTTTTAGCATAACCAATCCACCATCTTAATAATAATAATAATAATCTTTATTAGTGTCGCAAGTAGGTTTACATTACACTGCAATGCGGTTACTGTGAAAATCCCCTAGTTGCCACATTCTGGGACCTGTTTGGGTACACCAAGGAAGAATTCAGAATGTCCAATTCACCGAACAAGCATGTCTTTCGGGACTTGTGGGAGGAAACCGGAGCACCGAGAGGAAACCCATGCAGATAAGGGAGAACGTGAAGACTCCGCACAGTGACCAAAGCCGAGAATTGAACCTGGGTCCCTAGTGCTGCGAAGCAACAGTGCTAACCATTGTGCTACCATGCACTGAGAGGAAACTGGATCACCCGGAGGAAACCCACGCAGACATGGGGAGAATGTGAAAACTCCAGTCATCTCAAGGCTGGAATTGAACCTGGTCTCTGGTGCTGTGAGGCAGCATTGCTAACCACTGTGCCAGCTTGCCATCGTGAAAGATTCTTATGTATCTTTTCAGTACGTTCTCCCGTGTTTTCACATCCTTTCTAAAGTGTGGCCCACAGAACTGGACCTAATACTCTCAAACTGAGATCAAACTAGTGTCCTATGCAAGTTGATAACCTCCTTGCCTTTGTTCTCTATGCCCCTATTAATAAAGGTTAGGATACTGTATGCCCTATGAGCCACTCAACCTGTCTTGCCACCTTCAATAACTTGTGCACATATACACCCAGGTGCTTCTGCACCCCTTGTATTGTCTGCCCATTCCACCAACTTCATGTCCTTTTGAAGTTCTGCATTATCCTCCTCACAGTTCACAATGTTTTCAAGCTTTGTATAATCTTTTGAAACTGCCCTGTACACAAAGGTCAATGTTATTAATATATTTCAGGAAAAGCAAGAATCCAACAGTGACCCCTGAGTAACCCACTACCAACCTTCCGCCAGCCTGAAAAATATTCATTAGCCACCACTCACTGTTTCTGATCATTCAACCTATTGTGTATCAATGTTGCTATTGTTCATTTTATTCCATGAGCTTAAACAGTCTGTTATGTGGAATTGTATCAAATGCCTTTTGGAAGTCCACATACACCAACATTGCCATCTTCGACCTTCTATTACCTCTTTAAAAAACTACAGCAAGTAGATTAAACAATTTTCCCACAAGAAATCTTTGCTGGTTTTCCTTAAATAACTCATTTGTCCATGTAACTTAATTTTGTCCCTAATTATTTTTTTCTAGAAGTTTCCTCACCACCAAAGTTAAACTTACCGGCCTGAGCTTGAGGGTTATCTTTGCACCCTTTTTTTTGCAATTTTTCAGTTCTCTGGCACCACCTGAGTCTATAGAAGACTGAAAAATTATGCCTGGTACTCATCAATTTCAGCACCTATTTCCCATAGTATCATAGGGTACATCTCATTCGGTCCTGGTTGTTTATCAACTTTAAATACAAACAATCTATCCAATACCTCCTCCTGATCCATTTTAAACCTTTCTAGTGTCAGAATTATCTTCTCCTTCCAAGGCCTGGACAGCATCTTCCTTGGTAAAGATAGACGCCAAGTACTCAGAGCTCCGTTTTGCACTCTGCCTTTATGCACAAATCTCCTTTTGGTTCCTAATCAGCCCTACCCCTCCTTTTGTCACCATTTTACTATTTGTGCCAATAAAAATACTTTGATTCCCATTGCTGCCACTCTTTTCATACTCCTGTTTTGTTTTCACTCTTCTTTTAATCTCCCCCAACCCCGCCCCCCCCCCCCACCCCCCCCAATTTTTTATATTCAAGGATTCTGAATTGTAGTTTAGTAACATAGAAAATCGGAGCAGGAATAGGCCATTTGGTCCTTTGAGCCTGCTCTGCCATTCAGCATGATCGTGCCTAATCTTCTCCCTCAATGCTATGCTCCCATGCTGTCCCAGCCTCCCCGGACAGGCGCCGGAATGTGGCGACTAGGGGCTTTTCACAGTAACTTCATTGATGCCGACTCATGACAATAAGTGATTTTCATTTCATTTTTTCATTTCATTTCATACTCCTTGATGGAAATCCATTTCTTTCTTAACAGTTTTCTGTGGGAGAGAATTCCATGGGTTCCTTACCCTCCAAGTGAAGAAGTTTCTCACCTCAGTCCTAAATGGCGTACCCCACATCCCAAGACTGTGATCCCTTGTTCTAGACCCTCCAACTGGAGGAAACAGTCCTGCATCCATTCTGTACAGACTTTTCAGAATTTTAGAGGTTTCAATTAGATCCCCTCATTCTTCTAAATTCCAGTGAATACAAAAACTCTGCTCAATCTGCTGCAACTGATGACACTTCCTGCAAAAATAATTATCCAGGTTATGGGAAACATCTTGGAGTTCCCACATTGCACAGGATGGGCACTAGTTGGAGCAGCCCTGCCATTCTTTTACCTATTAGTTAACCTGGCTACAGCTAATCAACTTTAATACCACAAATGAGCCTTTACTAATTCTAATAAAGCTGACTATCTAGAAATAGGGTTGCCTGGACACTCCAAGAATTGAAGATTAATCTCCAGAACACTGCTGTGTGGAGGAATATCATAGGGACATTAAAAATTGTAGTTCTCTTTCTCTCCCCCTCTCCCCCCCCCCCCCCCCCCATTTCTCTTAGCAGATGTAAAAATATTGAAAATGGGAGAAAAATACTATTTTGCTGGTGGTCAAGCATCATCAGTAATGGATCTTTTTGGTTTCCAATTAGCTAGGAAGGCAGCAGGTCACAAAGATGTGTTGGCAGACAAATGACAATCATGGAATGCATTTATTGCAGTTGGCAATCCTACTAAAGTTTTACAGGCAGCATGGTGGCGCAGTGGGTTAGCCCTGCTGCCTCATGGTGCCAAGGTCCCAGGTTCGATCCTGGCTCTGGGTCACTGTCTGTGTGGAGTTTGCACATTCTCCGTGTTTGCATGGGTTTCGTCCCCACAACCCAAAAGATGTGCAGGCTAGGTGGATTGGCCACACTAAATGGCCCCTTAATTGGAAAAAATGAATTGGGTACTCTAAATTTTAAAAAAAAGTTTTACAAATTAAATCGATCGTTCTAGTACTAATGAACTCTACTTATACTTAATACACTTAGGAGTACAATAAGAATAAACCTTTAGAAGATGACTTGCTATTCCCCAGTTTAGGCAAGATAAATCGGAAATACTCATCAGCCAGTCACCTGCTTACCTGTGATATCACACCTCAATTTCTTTCTTACTTGAACCCACAAACTGGATAGGCCAGTCGTACCATTTCTCAGAATTCTCACTCCTTTCGGTCCCACTGTGATTCACTGCTTTTGGCCCCTCCATTTCTCAAAATTCCCTCTCTCCTTTCCTTTCGGTTCCATAGTGCCAAGAGGCCTACAACGCTCACTCTTTTCAGTTCCACCATATCACCTAGTATGTACGTAAAAAGCTTAGTGGAAATAAACGTGGGTCCAAGTTCCAGTTTTCTTAAAGCAGTGGGTTGTGGGTTCCAGTTTTCTTAAAGCAGAGATAGTGGATGCAATGGTTGTAATCTTTATAAAATCCCAGGATTCAGGAACAGTCCCAATGGATTGGAAAGTAGCAAAGTCACACTTCCAATTACACAGCTCTATCAGTACTAATGTTTCAGTCTAGATTACAAGCTCATGCCTCTGAAGTGGAGCTGGACTCATTGAACAAAGGCTGATAGGTTAAAATATTAGCTACACTTGCGCTTCATTCAGCCATAATTTTCAATCCCAAAGCTCATTAATTATAATTGTTCTTTTGGGGTATTTTCCAGGAACACCTTGATATTGATTGAGATTTTATTTTTATATAAACTTAGAGTACCCAATTATTTATTTTCTTTATAATTAAGGGGCAATTTAGTGTGGCCAACCCACCGAACCAGCACTTCTTTTGGGTTGTGGGGTGAAACCCACGCAGACACGGGGAGAATGTGCAAACTCCACACGATCAGTGACCTAGGGCCAGGATTCGAACCCGGGTCCTCAGTGCTAACCACTATGCCACTGTGCTGCCCTGGATTGAGATTTTAAAACTGTGGTTCAATTGGCCAAGGGAGCAAGCTAGTGTTTTATAGCATACACTTCTAGAACAAACTTGATCAAAAACAGTTTAGTTCAGCATATATTGGTTAAAACTCAACTTGTCTCCTGAAGACAATGGGTTGAAATAAGGTGAAAATCCACTCATTTGCAGACTTAAAATTGGTCCCAGCGACTCAGATTGGGTCACAATTCTTTGCTGCCTTCTGGCACCTCATCCATGCAGCCATTCATCTGTAAACCTTGAAAGTGAGCACTCAGAACTGGGAACCTGGATTGATTTTAACCTTCACTAACTCCATGACATCAAGTCTACTTGTTGCATCCAGACTACTGACCCGACTAAATTCTGTTAACTCAGTGCACATCAAGAATGAAAGCAGGTACCTTTGGTGATCTTGGCACATTTTTACATTGAACACAAAATGAGCCATCTTAACACATTATTCAGAATCAAAAATACTCAATTATCCCAACTTAATGAAATATTCTCCAGTTCACGTGTCTCAGTTTTCCTTTGTTACCATGTTTTACAGAACCTCTAATTAGATGAACAATAATGTTGGGCTTGGTACAGTAGATGATCACAAATTCAGGTAGACTACAGCTAAAATGTCTGAAATAAAAACTGAAAATTACTGGAACTATTCAGCAGGTCTGGCAGCATCTGGAGATAGTGTTTGTGAAATTAAATGTTAATTCTAGTTCTCTCGCGGATAGAATCATAGAATGTACAGTGTAGGAGGAGGCCATTCGGCCCATCAAGTTTTCACCAGCCCTTGGAACATAAGAACATAAGAACTAGGAGCAGGAGTAGGCCATCTGGCCCCTCGAGCCTGCTCCGCCATTCAATTAGATCATGGCTGATCTTTTGTGGACTCAGCTCCACTTTCCGGCCCGAACACCATAACCCTTAATCCCTTTATTCTTCAAAAAACTATCTATCTTTACCTTAAAAACATGTAATGAAGGAGCCTCAACTGCTTCACTGGGCAAGGAATTCCATAGATTCACAACCCTTTGGGTGAAGAAGTTCCTCCTAAACCCAGTCCTAAATCTACTTCCCCTTATTTTGAGGCTATGCCCCCCTGGAAAGAGCACCCTATCCCTGTAACCCAGTAACCCCACCTAACCCAACCTTTGTTGGACACTAAGGGCAATTTAGCATGGCCAATCCACCTAACCTGCACATCTTTGGACTGTGGGAGGAAACCCACACAGACACGGGAAGAACGTGCAGACTCCGCACAGACAGTGACCCAAGCCAGGAATCGAACCTGCGACTCGGAGCTGTGAAACAACTGTGCTAACCATTGTGCTACAATGCTGCCCCTCTGCTGCCTTTGTTTTCTGTTTTCATTTCAGATTTTCAGAACTCCGTATTTTGCTTTTGTATAAAATGTGTCAAAACAACTCTTTACGTACAAAAATTTAATGCACTTTTAATGAAGTGAATAGGCAACCTCAGTTATTTTACCCATACATTTCATGCAAAGTAGGAGTTGGAAGAGCTGCTCCTTCTCAAATGCATCAACTTACGAGTCAGGTAGGATTGTACCTTCTTTTCAATTATTAGAAATAGAATGTGGATAGACCTATATGTATTTTTCAATCCCAAAAAATGACTGCATTGGCTGAAATGATGCACTGCATTAGTCTCTTCTAGATTATCTTGTCATCAAGGACAAGTTTGACATTTCTGCAAAATTGTGTATTACACTCCAGTAATATTTCATTAGATTTCTGATGCTAATTTTGGGTCTTAGCTTAGCCTTTGCAGAAATACTGCAATTTTCATAATAATAATCTTTATGGTCACAAAGTAGGCTTACATTAACACTGCAATGAAGTTATTGTGAAAAGCCCCTAGTCGCCACATTCCGGCACCTGTTCAGGTAAACAGAGGGAGAATTCAGAATGTCCAAATTACCCAACAGCACGTCTTTCGGGACTTGTGGGAGGAAACCGGAGCACCCTGAGGAAACGCACGCAGACACTGAGAATGTGCAGACTCCGCACCGACCGTGACCCAAGCCAGGAATCAAACTTGGGACCCTGGTGCTGTGAAGCCATAGTGCTAACCACTATGCTACCGTACTGCCAGTAACTTGAAACAATCTAATATTTTTCATTACCTTTAAAATAGTGAAGACATTTGCAAGGCTGCTTAATATTCTAACATTGCCTATAGGCCTCTTCACAACTTTGTTTGTAACTGCAAATGTTGATTTGCCTGTAAATGAAATTATTTATAGACCCAATATCCAGACGTTTCACAGTGAAACATCAAGTGTGGTTTGCAGGCGAAATGGCATTAGAGGCTGGGGGAAATATTTGAAACATGGTTATGGAAAAGTGAGAGAAAATATTCAACTGAAGGAGGGTATTTTCAGGAAGTTGAAAAGGGATCTGGCAAAAGTTCTCAGGTAGCCACTAGACACATTCCCATAAGGTGGAAAGGAAATTCATCTACAGTGGTTAAAACCTACTTTGACCAAGTCTTTCGACATCTGTTCTCTCTCATGTGGCTCGGCTATATTTGTAAAGCACTTGATGTTTTGCTTCATGTTTAAAGACAGTATAAATGCAAGTTGTTGCACTGTAGATTCCCGAATTATGATTAAAATTAAATTGAACAACTTGATATCAGGTTCACAATTTAGTAGTGAAGAATCAAGCTGAATTCAAAAGATACAGAGAAGAAAGAGGAAATGAGAGGAGAATAAAGTGCAGGTAGAATAAAACTGAACCCAAAATAATTTAAAATATATATATAGTAAAAGGGCGAGGTAAATTGAGATGACAAATCTCATGGCCAAGTTAAAATACATTGGATCTGCCTTTACATGAGGATGTTATCAATGGCACAATAAAGGAGTATGTACAGAAATTAGATAGGATTCAATGGTTGAGAACTGCCAATCTTAACTGACACCTTGAAGTGGAAAAATCATCCAATCTGGATATGATGCATTCTAGATTATCTGATTGAAGCAAAGGTGGAAATTGCAGTGTCTCTGACTTGTCTACCTTAAATATGGGAAAGATGCCAGAGAACTAGAGGATCTCGATGTTCTATTTCTAAAGGGGAGGGATACATCTAGTATTTAATATAGGTACAGTGAAAGCAGACCATGACCCAATTGGATGATGCTAGAGTCAGCCAAACAGACTATTCATCCATTTTCAAATCTGGTAAAGAGACTTATTCAAAAGAAATTACATAAGAAAAAAAATCAATCTTCATACCCAAATGATTTTTCTCCAGGATTGCACCTGATTGTCCATCTGTGTTTGTTGCTAGAAACAGGTTCCCCCAATGTTGGTTCTATACTTCACTTTTGTTATATCTGCTTCCACTCACTTTCTTAGCGTTCTTGCAGCTGATCTGGTGATCTCAGCTAATTCTTCAAGATAATATCTAGTTAGCACACTTTATTTTAAACAGCATTGAATGGCAATTTTGAAAACAAAAGGACATTTGCAAATTCTTAGGTACCCCTAATAAACAGGTTTCACAATAGAAAATACTTAATTTGGTTGCGATTAGACCCCTACATTCTGTCCTTTGGCAAACATTTATATGGTGAAATAGTAATTTGGGAAGCAAAGATGGTTAGAGCAGTGTTTTTCAAAGTGTGGGCCGCAACCCCCGGGTGGGTCGCGGGGTTTGTGTCCGGTTTCAGCACTGGATTTCCGGGGCCTTCTTGTTTCCTGCGTCGAGAGAATTTAAGGT
The DNA here is from genome assembly GCF_902713615.1 of Scyliorhinus canicula. Classification (NCBI taxonomy): domain Eukaryota; kingdom Metazoa; phylum Chordata; class Chondrichthyes; order Carcharhiniformes; family Scyliorhinidae; genus Scyliorhinus; species Scyliorhinus canicula. Next base: position 101,184,139 of record NC_052155.1, on the reverse strand, counting down.
AAAATTTTAGTTGAAGGATTTTTTTTGGTAAACACCTCCCTAGCTTTCCTCGTGGTCAAGCAGGAATTTAACTGCTGTGTTTTCATGCAGCAGCTTTATTTGAAAATTGTGACAGGATTTTGGGTTTGAATCCAGTCACAAGTCCACCCTCTCATTCTGTCATAAGCAATCTCGTTGCGTTGTGCTGAAGACATATAAGCAGTGGGGTTATCACCTCGAGCACTGGCTGACATTTATCCAGGAATTGCAACTTGGAGAGGGTATTTTAATTATTCTTAGCATTTACGAGGAGCGGGTTGTGTAGAGAATTCAGGTTCCAGACCAGAGATTGTCATTAGTGAGAGAATAATGGTCTCAACGAAAGGATAACACCTCATCGCTTTTCCCTCCAAATTTAGTTTTTCTTTACGGAGAGAGGGGGTGGGGTAACAGGCAGTGAGAATTTGAAAACCTGTTCAGTCCAAAATTAGAAAGATTGGAATGTAGGAACAGAAATAAACTATTCTTCCTCATCTCTGCACTTATCATTTCATGATATCATGACTAGTCTGCATTTTAATTCAATTTTCTCACCTTAGTTTTATCATCCTTAAACCACTTAAACAAAAACCATTTATGAAACAAAAGCCATCAGTTTCAGTTTGGAAATTTCCTGTTAACCCCTATCTTTAACAGTTATTTGTGGGAGAGAGTTCAATATTTAGAATGGCAGAGGTTGGGAACCTCAGCAGACTGACAAGGCTAAGAGAAACAATGACTTATAAAAGAACAGTATAAAAATGCAAAAACGGTGGACAGAGTATTCAAGAGACGCAAATAGAGCCACAGTACAGAGAAAAGTTATGATTAAAAGTAGTATAAGGGCAAGCCAAAAGGCTTTGTATCTTAACGTAAAAAGCATTTGGAATAAGATGAGTCCCGAAGGTCAGCCAGCTTGGGTCCTAGAGGTCTGCCAGTTGGCAAAAATGGGTCCTAGGAAAAAAAGTTTGAGAAACACTGGGTTAGAGCACAGTAATATCAACTGAAGAGGCAAGAGATGCCAAATGGAGGTGTTATAACACCACTACTGACGGAAAGGTGTAAATGTATTGTAACAAGTTAACAAAAATCATTTCTATTATTGCGGATCTCGGAAACTAAATGGGAAAGTGAACACAAAAAGTGACAAAAACATTGCAAAAAAGTCAGAATATGCATACCAGAAGTTATGCACGGATGTCATTTCTGAAGATGTAGATTGAAAAGAACTGCACTTCTGTGAGATTCCACTGTTTATCTCCCTCCACGCAAAGATCCATTAACTACTCCTGGTTTTTGTCCTTTTCCAAGCTGTTACAATTAAGACATGTGATATTGAGGGAATGTAACAGGTCTCCTATGTGACACCGTATCAAATGTCTTTTGAAAGTTTATATGCAAGATCCATTTGTTTTCTTTATCAATACACTTTCTTCAAAGCATTATATTAAATTTGTCAGATGAAACTTGCACTTTACAAATCCATGTAAGTAATTCTTAACTGCCAAGTCTTTCTAACGGGGATCAAATTAATTCCATATTATGGCCTATAAACTTAACTACTCACGACAGTAAGCTGCGTTCTGCAGTTAGCAGATCTAGCCTTTCTTCATTTCTGAAGAAATGCATTACATTATCAAACCCCCAGCAGTCAGTCTTCATAACTATCACATCCAAATAATTCAGGTCAGTTTTCCTCAGACTTCCCTCCACATTCTAGGATGCATACTAATAGGAACCTTTGGAATTTGGAGTTCTTTTCTGATTATTATAGTTTAATATGCTGTACATAGAAAAAGCACCCCGTTAAACAGCTGCATTAGTTGATAAATATTTTGCATCAATTTCCCATTTTCTTCATCTTTGATCTTTGAATATAATTTAGGCTGCCCCTGCAGCACTGAGGGTGTTTTGCACTGTTGGAAATACCATCCTTTAGTTGACATTTAAGACAGGCTCCCATCTGCATTCTTCGACAGATGGAAAAATTCAATGCCACTAAAAAATGTTGTTCCTCGTGGTTGAACCAAAATTCCTCCATGAATCAAAATAACCAATGCAGATTATCCAGAAATCTTCAGATTGTTTGTGGGACCTTACCGTGCACCTCGATTGCTATATTTTCCTATATAACGAGTCGCACCCTAAGCAAAGGATGATGGTTGTGATTGCTGGAGGCTAATTATCTGTGCAGGAGCTCTTGGAGGAAGCATTTATTGCGTAGTCATTTTTGCTGTTTTATCAATGAACTTGTCATTAATGCAAGAGTGAGGCAGTTCAGTAATAATTTCGCTTTTCAACTTCATTCCCAACTCCTCTGAAAAGAAACAAGCATGGGCTAGCAAGTTGCAGACAATATTTGCATTATGTTATGTTAGGTGATACTCATCTCCATGAAAGCCCAGCATCTTTGACTGTCAATAGCACCACCATCAGCATCTGGAGATCATTGGCCAGAAGTGGAACACCAGATCTATTAACAGTGATTACAAGAGCAAGCAGAGGCTCAGTATCCCATGATTAGCAGCTCCACTCCAGACCCCTCAAATTTTATCCACTACCTACAAAAGTCACGAGTGTAATGGAATACTCACCTTAATGGGTCCAGTTGGACATTATCTCCGAGGGAGCAGTTCACGCAATCTAAAGTATTCATCAAGTTGCTTTGGTACCAATTCCTTCCCCTGCAATATGCACCATGAACAACAAGCCAAGAGCAGCTAAGCAATCGGAATGTGACCATCTCCATCTTCCTCCTGCCAGCCACTGTGCCCTGACTTGAGACATGAGTTTCTGTGCGGTCAATATCCTGGAAATCTTAATGTAACAAGACCACCTCGAGCACTTAGTGGCCCAAGGAGAAAGCTTATTACTAGCGAAGGACAGCTTTCAGTGGCTCAGTTCATAGCACACTTGCCAGAGTCAAGAAGCTTCTGCGTTCAAGTCTCACTCCAGGACTTCAGCATAAAAGTTAAGGCTGTTAATCTAGTGCACTATGAAACAGTACTGCACTGACATAAGTGCCATCCTGAATATTAAACATCGGCCCAGACTGCCCTCTCCAGTGAATGTAATAGATCCCATGGCACTATTTTGAAGAGGAGAGTTGAATCTGGTGTCCTGACCAATATTTATCCTTCCATCAACATGACAAAAAAACCTCTTTGGTCATTCTCACATTGTTGCTGTTTGTGGGAACTTGGTAGTACATCGAATCTTACTTTGTTCATTGTACAAAAGGTAATTTCCCCCAACTCAGGTTCTTCTTTTTTTCTATTTCCTATCAGTATATGAACATTCATAAGTAATTTAGGATCAACTTTATTTCATATGATTACATTAGGCCCATTTACACGAATCATTTGCATGTGCACCAGCTGCAAAAGTTTCTAAACTGTGAGGAAATATGCAATGGGGGTGATGAAGGAGGTGATATAGTGGGATTGTCACTATAATTCGCAGGGACAAGTTTGAATTCAAATCAATAAAATGATATCTGGGAGGATGACCATGAAACCATTGCCGATTATTGCGAAACCCATTTGATTCAGTAATGACTTTTAGGGAAGGAAATCTGCTGTATCTGTCTGGTCTAATCTACATGTGACTCCAGACCCATAGCAATGTGGTTAATTCTTAACTGCCCTCCTGAAATGGCCCCGCAAAGTGACTCAGTTGTATCAAACTGCTGCAAAGTCAAAAAAGAATGAAACTGGACAGACCATCTGCCATCGACTTTGGCAACAGAAAACTCAGACCCATTAACCCTACAAAGTTCTCAGAGTAACAAATGGGAGCTTGTGACAAATTGAGATGTGTAGAATTGGACTCAACCACAATCTGTGATCTCATAGCCAAGCATGTCCCCAATTCTTCCTATACCACCAAGCCAAATCAACACTGGTTCAAAAGAAAAATGGAGGACATGTCAGGAGCAGAACCAGGCATACTTAAAAATTAGGTGTCAACCTGGTGAGGCTAGAACTGAGGACTATACGCGTGCCAACAGCGTAAGCAGCATAAAACAGAGCTAAACGATCCCGTGACCAACAACTCAGAACTCAGCTCTGCAGTCCTACCACATCTGGTCATTCCTACCACATCTAGTCATTAATGGTGCTAGACATTTAAGTGAATTAGAAGGGGCTCCACATATTTCCACATCCTCAATAATCAGGGAATCCAGCAAAATAAATAATCAGCCAGAAGTACCGAATGGATGATCCACCTCAGCTTCAAAGTCACATGCCAGTTTTCAGCCAACTCTATTCACTCCACACGATTAAGAAATAGTTCAAAGCACTAGCTACTGCAAAGACTATGGCTCCTGAAAACATTCCGACAATAATACTGAAGACTTGCATTCCAGAACTTGCCACATCCCCTAGCCAAGCTGTTCCAACACAGCGACAACACTGACATCTGCAATGTGGAAAATTGCCCAGGCATGTCCTGTTCACAAGAAACAGTGCAAATCCAACCTGGCCAATTACCGTCCCATCAATCTACTCTGGATCATCAGTAAAGTAATGGAAGGAGTAATCAGCAATGCATTGTTTAATGATGGTCAGTTTAGATTCAGCCAGAATCACGCTGACCGATCGCATTACAGCCTTGGTTCAAACATGGACAAAAGAGCCGAATGCCAGAAAATGAAAGTGTGGCTATCCTTGACATCAAGGCAGCATTTGACCGAGTATGGCATTAAGGAGCCCGAGCAAAACTTGAGTCAATGGGAAACTTGGGGGAAAGCCCTCCGCTGGTTGAAGTTATAGCTAGTACAAAGGAAATTTGTTATGGTTATTCCTAGTACAAAGGAAAATGGTTATGGTTATTGAAGGTCAATCACATCAATTCCAGGACATCACTGCACGAGTTCCTTGAGGTAGTGTCTTCAGCCCAACCATCTTCATCAATGACCTTCCTTCCATGAAGGTCAGAAATGGGGGTATCTGCTGTTGACTGCACCGTGCTCAGCACCATTTATGATTAGTCAGATACACAAGTCTGTACACAAATGCAGCAAGAACAGTACAATATCCAGCTAAGTAACATTTGCACCACACCAAGTGCCAAGAAATGACCATCAAGAGAAAATCAAACAATTGCCCCATGACATTCAATAGCATAATAATTAAATCCCCCATTATCAACATCCTGAGATTACCATCGACCAGAACTAGACTAGCCATATAAATACTGTGGCTACACAAGGTAAGAGGCGGGGACTCTACTCCAAAAAGTCTGCCCGCCCTCTACAAAGGCATAGGTCATGAGTGGGTCTCTTGCCTGGAACACAAGCTCGACTCTATCCAGAACAAAACAGCCAGCTTGTTTGGTACCCCATCCAGAAACATCAACTCCCTCCACCACTGATGCCCAGTGGCAGCAGCATGTGCCATTTACAAGATGCACTGTAGGAACCCACCAAGGCTCATTAGACAGCATCTTCCAAACCACAACCACTAGCATCTAGGACAACAGATACATGGGGCCACCACTACCTGGAGGTCACTCAACCATCCTGACTTGTGAATATATTGGTAGTTCCTTTATTGCCACTCCCTCCCTAACAACACCGCCACCTTCTAAAGGACAATAAATGCTGGCCCAGCCAGTGATGCCCACATTCTATTAATGAACGAGAATTATGCTTATTTGGTGTAAGTGTACACACACTCCCAGTATGGACACTCCATTTACTTTAGAGGAGCAGCTTGGTATCATAATGGTTAGCACACTTGTTTCAGAGCTCCAGGGTGCCAGGTTCAAGTCCCAGCTGGGTCACTGCATGTTCTCCCCGTGTATGCATGGGTTTCCTCCCAGAGTCCAAAGATGTGCGCGTTGGGTGGATTGGCCATGCTAAATTGCCCTTCATGTCCAAAAAGGTTAAGTGGGGGTTACGAGGATAGGGTAGATACATGGGCTTGAGTAGGGTGCTTTTTGTAAGGGTGTAGCCTCAATGGGCCAAATGGCCTCCTGCTTAAAATTCTATGATCTAGAGGTACACATTGACAAAAGTCATGTAGTGCAACAGAAGGCAAATGTAAATGAAATGGTGGCCAATTAAGCATAATTAGTAAAATTTCAAAATTGGAACACACACCATTAGTCAATATTTACATAACCTAGATTTGAGTTATTAACAAAAGCATAGAATGGCAAAATGCATTGGTGCAATCACTGAGGAATGCAGGATGGAAAAGTTGAATTAAAAATCTTGCTGTAGAAAATATTAATAGAAGAAAGTAAATCTGAAAATACTTCAGGCTTGTCAGGGCAATTCATGCTGTGAAAGACAATTTTGAGAAACACCACAAATTTGAGGGCAAGCCATAGCCAGAAAACACTGGCAGGAAAAATGGCCGAGGCCAAGATCATAATTTAAGAAATACTTGAGTTGCAATGCAGGGTAGTCTACAATTGAGAAAATGGATTGAAGGATTTTCTTCATCTCACTTGAACAGAGTTTTACAGAAAGATACCTTCAGCCCATAGGATGACACTGGCTTTCTGAAAGCTATCCATAGTCCTACAAATGCTTTATTTTTCGGCACAGATGTTATTTCCTTTTGAACGTCGCTCTTGGATATGCTTCCACCACCATTTCAGGATGCACATTCCAGATAATGCCCACCATAAAGTGGCAGCACAGTTGCTTCACAGATCCAGGGTCCCAGGTTTGATTCCCGGCTTGGGTCACTGTGCAGAGTCTGCATGTTCTCCCAGTGTGTGCATGGGTTTCCTCCCCCAGTCCAAAGATGCACAGGTTAGGTGGATTGGCCATGATAAATTGCCCTTAGTGTCCAAAAAGGTTAGGTGGGGTTACTGGGTAACCAGGGATAGGGGAAGTGTGGGCTTAAGTAGGGTGCTCTTTCCAAGGGCTGGTGCAGACTCGATGGGCCAAATGGCCTCCTTCAGCACTGTCGCTCTCTTGGTTTTTTTCTTTGCCGATTAGCTTTAATCTGAATCTATTCATTGAAATAGATACCAAATCCCCCATCTTTGTTTCACTTGATTTTAAAATCAAAACATTGCATTATATTAAATTGCTCCTGAACCTTGCCTGATAAAAGAATAATCCAACTTCTGTGCCTTAGCCCCTCTAAGTCATTGGCTTGAGTCTCAAAGCTCTAGGGAATAAATTTCAGTTGGGGGGGGGGGGGGGGGGGGGGGGAAGTAGAATTCACTATGGCAAGACTCAGCAGAACCAATCTATTTAAACACAACATACATCCAATCGACCATTCTCTAAAAACTTAACTGCTGATGCAGACCTGAGGGAGTCTGTCACAAAAAAGACAAGATATGCCTGGGTTATTTTCCACATTATTGAGTAGAGATCAGTATTCTAACTGTATCGAGAATGGTTTGACTTGGCACATGGCTAGTTCTGGAACACATGTTCAGTAATAGACAGAACAGTCAGGCCTCAGTTAAACACACTGGAGACAGCAAAGGCTATTTCTTTATATCATGTGGGGTAAGTTGAATTGATTAAAGATTAGCATTTATGATGGTGGAGACCAAGGGAGGAAGCAGTTTCATCCTTTGCACTGACATCCTGGCCTCCTCCTGGATGTTTTTGGAGTCTCCTCTTCCAGCTAGCTGCTGGCATTGTGCACCATAATTTGTAATTGCAAAGATATTATGCTCCCAAGTTAATCCTGGTGGACCACCAATAAGGTCTGGTATCACATGGAAATTTTTCCCAAGACTGAAAAGGATATCCCAATGCAGTGTTTTATAGTTGCATGCGCAGTTAACGCCTTTTACCACCAGTGTTACTTTACCAAAGTTACACTTGATCTTTGCTTCAACATAGTTGAGTATGCAGTGTGAAATGTGCACGCCCCTATGTTTCCAATCACTTTTCTCTTAAAGCATCCCTCCCCTGTTCCACTTCCATAGCCCAACTTGCCACCATGGGAGGCAATTCATAACAATTTATTTCAGGCTCAGGAAGTTTACAATTGCCCATGACCTTGATCCAAAATATCACATAGAACACCATGTTCTTTAACTGAATTAATCAACTCTTATATTCTTCCTCCATTTTAACTTTTCTCATTTTCAGTTCTTCTTTCTACCTCTTTGGGTACTGACTATGGTACCACAGGTAGCAGCTACTGTTATTTAGTAACCATTTTAGTGAAGGGAAATAAGTCATGCATGCACATCTTTGGAGGGGATGGGCAAAAGATGTGCATTGCATCGAAGCCCAATTTGGTCTTCTCTTCATTTCCTCAGGTTAGTGAGCAAGAATTCTGGCTGATTTTTATTCTCTAGAGGGCAGGCTCTCTCCCACCTGTAGTGGAATGTTGGATATTGGCAATGATCATTGAGCCTTTCATCCTATTAAACCCATTGTTGTTTGATCTATTAATACTGTAGTCAGGGTCAGTTTATAATTATTCTTCTCTTAGAGTAGTGTCTTATTGCTGAGACAGTTAGCCAGGAGGCAACGGTGGCACAGTGGTTAGCACTGCTGCCTCACCACACCAAGTATCTTGGTGACTGTGGAATTTGCATTGCACCCAGTGCCTCCATGCGTTTCCTCCCTCACCACACCAAGTATCTTGGTGACTGTGGAGTTTGCATTGCACCCAGTGCCTCCATGCGTTTCCTCCAAGTGCTCCCAGTTTCCTTCTCCAGTCCCAAGATGTGCAAGTTTGGTGGATTGGCTAGGCTAAATTGCCCCAAGTGTCCAAAAGCTGAGGCAGGGATACAGGGAGGGGCTATGCAGGGTGCTCTTTGTGGGTCAGTGCAGATTCAATGGGCTGAATCCAAGTCTTTTAAGCCAGCCTGCCATATTTTTGCCCACTCAACCAATCTAGATAAGTCTGTAAGTGTCCTCTTCACAAGATGCTTTTCCACCTAATGTTTTCAATCAGCCAGTCTTCTACCCATGCTGTTACCCACTACACCATGAACTTTTATTTTCTGCCATAACCTTGATGTGGCACCTTATCAAATACCTTCAAGAAATCAAGTACACCACGAGTACAGGCTCCCCTTTATCCACAACCCATTACTCCTTCAAAGAACTCCAATAAATTGATTAAACATGACTTCTCTTTCACAAACCATGTTCACTCTTCCAGATGACCAAGTGCCTCGAGCTTCAAGTGCCCAGCTAGAACCCCTTAGTCAGAGCCAAAAAGATTATAGCACAGAAAAGACCGTTTGGTCTGTCGCAACTACGCTGGTCAAAAACAAACAGCGAGGGCAGCACGGTGGCCTAGTGGTTAGCACAACCGCCTCACGGCACTGAGGTCCCAGGTTCGATACCGGCTCTGGGTCACTGTCCGTGTGGAGTTTGCACATTCTCCCCGTGTCTGCGTGGGTTTCGCCCCCACAACCCAAAAATGTGCAGAGTAGGTGGATTGGCCACGCTAAATTGCCCCTTAATTGGATAAAATAATTGGGTAATCTAAATTTATAAAAAAAATTTTAAAAAAAAAACAAACAGCAAACCATTCTATTCCTATTTTCCAGCAACTGGCCAATGTATGCAGAGATCGCAAGAGCAACAGTTAAACCCGAAACACTTCATCAGTGTTTCCCACCCTACCTCCTCCTCTAACCAACCCCCCCCCCCCCCCCCCAGTCATTGGGAAGCGGGAGCAGGGGCCTGTCGTGAAGGTGAGTGAGTGCCTTTAAATTTGCTTACCTTTCAGCGGGAGCAGGGTTTGAGGGAATATCAGGTAAGCTCTTCCTTTATTTTTATTTTTCTTGTTTTTTTTTAAATCTAGAGGTGGTGTCAGGGAAGGCAGTACAATGCTCCTCCTGCAGAATGTTTGAGGTGAGGGACGCCGTCAGTGTCCCTGCTGATTTCATCTGTGCGAAGTGCACCCAACTCCAGCTCCTCAAAAACCGTGTTAGCGACCTGGGGCTTGAGCTGGATGAACTTCGGATCATTCGGGAGGCAGAGGGGGTCATAGATAGGAGCTTCAGGGAAGTAGTTAACCAAAGACTGGAGATAGACGTAACTGTAAGAGGGACTGGGAAGAAGCAATCAGTGCAGGGACCCCCTGCGATCGTTCCCCTGAGTAACAAGTATACCGTTTTGGATACTTGTGGGGGGGACGACTTACCAGGGGTAAGCCATGGGGTACAGGCCTCTGGCACGGAGTCTGTCCCTGTTGCTCAGAAGGGAAGGGGGGAAAGGAGTAGAACATTAGTAATTGGGGACTCAATAGTCAGGGGCACAGATAGGAGATTTTGTGGGAGTGAGAGAGACTCACGTTTGGTATGTTGCCTCCCAGGTGCAAGGGTACGTGATGTCTCGGATCGTGTTTTCCGGGTCCTTAAGGGGGAGGGGGAGCAGCCCCAAGACGTAGTCCACATTGGCACTAATGACATAGGTAGGAAAGGGGACAAGGATGTCAGGCAGGCCTTTAGGGAGCTAGGATGGAAGCTCAGAGCGAGAACAAAGAGTGGTTATCTCTGGGTTGTTGCCCGTGCCACGTGATAGTGAGATGAGGAATAGGGAGAGAGAGCAATTAAACACGTGGCTACAGGGATGGTGCAGGCGGGAGGGATTCAGATTTCTGGATAACTGGGGCTCTTTCTGGGGAAGGTGGGACCTCTATAGACAGGATGGTCTACATCTGAACCAGAGGGGCACCAATATCCTGGGGGGGAAGATTTGTTAGTGCTCTTTGGGGGGGGGGGGTTTAAACTAATTCAGCAGGGGCATGGGAACCTGGATTGTAGTTTTGGGGTACGGGAGATTGAGAGTATAGAGGTCAGGAGCACAGATTTGACTTCGCAGGAGGGTGCCAGTGTTCAGGTAGGTGGTTTGAAGTGTGTCTACTTCAATGCCAGGAGTATACGAAATAAGGTAGGGGAACTGGCAGCATGGGTTGGTACCTGGGACTTCGATGTTGTGGCCATTTCAGAGACATGGATAGAGCAGGGACAGGAATGGTTGTTGCAGGTTCCGGGGTTTAGGTGCTTTAGTAAGGTCAGAGAAGGGGGCAAAAGAGGGGGAGGTGTGGCGCTGCTAGTCAAGGACAGTATTACGGTGGCGGAAAGGATGCTAAATGGGGACTCTTCTTCCGAGGTAGTATGGGCTGAGGTTAGATTAACAGGAAAGGAGAGGTCACCCTGTTGGGAGTTTTCTATAGGCCACCTAATAGTTCTAGGGATGTAGAGGAAAGGATGGCGAAGATGATTCTGGAAAAGAGCGAAAGTAACAGGGTAGTTGTTATGGGGGACTTTAACTTTCCAAATATTGACTGGAAAAGATATAGTTCGAGTACATTAGATGGGTCGTTCTTTGTACAATGTGTGCAGGAGGGTTTCCTGACACAATATGTTGACAGGCCAACAAGAGGCGAGGCCACATTGGATTTGGTTTTGGGTAATGAACCAGGCCAGGTGTTAGATCTGGAGGTAGGTGAGCACTTTGGAAACAGTGACCACAATTCGGTGACCTTTACGTTAGTGATGGAAAGGGATAAGTATACCCCGCAGGGCAAGAGTTATAGCTGGGGGAAGGGCAATTATGATGCCATTAGACATGACTTAGGATGTGTAGGTTGGAAAAGTAGGCTGCAAGGGTTGGGCACACTGGATATGTGGAGCTTGTTCAAGGAACAGCTATTGCATGTTCTTGATAAGTACGTACCAGTCAGGCAGGGAGGAAGGGGTCGAGCGAGGGAACCGTGGTTTACCAAAGAAGTGGAATCTCTTGTTAAGAGGAAGAAGGAAGCCTATGTGAAGATGAGGCGTGAAGTTTCAGTTGGGGCGCTTGATAGTTACAAGGAAGCGAGGAAGGATCTAAAGAGAGAGCTAAGACGAGCAAGGAGGGGACATGAGAAGTCTTTGGCAGGTAGGATCAAGGAAAACCCAAAAGCTTTCTATAGGTATGTCAGGAATGAAAGAATGACTCGGGTAAGAGTAGGGCCAGTCAAGGACAGTGGTGGGAAGTTGTGTGTGGAGGCTGAGGAGATAAGTGAGATACTAAATGAATACTTTGTCAGTATTCACTCAGGAAAAAGATAATGTTGTTGAGGAGAATGCCGAGACCCAGGCTATTAGAATAGATGGCATTGAGGTGCATAGGGAAGAAGTGTTGGCAATTCTGGACAAGGTGAAAATAGATACGTCCCCGGGGCCTGATGGGATTTATCCTAGGATTCTCTGGGAAGCCAGGGAAGAGATTGCTGAGCCTTTGGCTTTGATTTTTATGTCATCATTGGCTACAGGAATAGTGCCAGAGGACTGGATGATAGCAAATGTGGTCCCTTTGTTCAAGAAGGGGAGTAGAGATAACCCCGGTAACTATAGGCCGGTGAGCCTCACGTCTGTTGTGGGTAAAGTCTTGGAGAGGATTATAAGAGATAAGATTTATAATCATCTAGATAGGAATAATATGATTAGGGATAGTCAGCATGGTTTTGTGATGGGTAGGTCATGCCTCACAAACCTTATCGAGTTCTTTGAGAAGGTGACTGAACAGGTAGACGAGGGTAGAGCAGTTGATGTGGTGTATATGGATTTCAGTAAAGCGTTTGATAAGGTTCCCCACGGTCGTCTATTGCAGAAAATACGGAGGCTGGGGATTGAGGGTGATGTAGATCAGAAATTGGCTAGTTGAAAGAAGACGGAGGGTGGTGGTTGATGGCAAATGTTCAGAATGGAGTTCAGTTACGAGTGGCGTACCACAAGGATCTGTTCTGGGGCCGTTGCTGTTTGTCATTTTTATAAATGACCTAGAGGAGGGCACAGAAGGTTGGGTGAGTAAATTTGCAGACGACACTAAAGTCGGTGGAGTTGTAGACAGTGTGGAAGGATGTTGCAGGTTACAGAGGGACATCGATAAGCTGCAGAGCTGGGCTGAGAGGTGGCAAATGGAGTTTAATGTAGAGCAGTGAGAGGTGATTCACTTTGGAAAGAATAACAGGAATGCGGAATATTTGGCTAATGGTAAAATTCTTGGTAGTGTGGATGAGCAGAAGGATCTCGGTGTCCATGTACATAGATCCCTGAAAGTTGCCACCCAGGTTGATAGGGTTGTGAAGAAGGCCTATGGTGTGTTGGCCTTTATTGGTAAAGGGATTGAGTTCCGGAGCCATGAGGTAATGTTGCAGCTGTACAAAACTCTGGTACGGCCGCATTTGGAGTATTGCGTACAGTTCTGGTCGCCTCATTATAGGAAGGATGTGGAAGCTTTGGAACGGGTGCAGAGGAGATTTACCAGGATGTTGCCTGGTATGGAGGGAAAATCTTATGAGGAAAGGCTGATGGACTTGAGGTTGTTTTCGTTAGAGAGAAGGTTAAGAGGTGACCTAATAGAGGCATACAAAATGATCAGAGGGTTAGATAGGGTGGACAGTGAGAGCCTTCTCCCGCGTATGGAGGTGGCTAGCACGAGGGGACATAGCCTTAAATTGAGGGGTAATAGATATAGGACAGACGTCAGAGGTAGGTTTTTTACGCAAAGAGTGGTGAAGCCGTGGAATGCCCTACCTGCAACAGTAGTGAACTCGCCAACATTGAGGGCATTTAAAAGTTTATTGGATAAGCATATGGATGATAATGGCATAGTGTAGGTTAGATGGCCTTTAGTTTTGACTTCCCATGTCGGTGCAACATCGTGGGCCGAAGGGCCTGTACTGCGCTGTATCGTTCTATGTTCTAATACTCTAACTGTGGCCAAAACAACATTTTACACAGTTCCTGCATAACCTCCTTGCTCTTAAACTCTTTGCCTAAGCTAATAAAGGCAAATATATGATATACCTTCTTAACCACTGTATCCTACTCCACTGTTACCGTGAGACGCGGTGTACATACGCACCAAGATCTCCGATCCTCTGTTTCCCAGGATCCTGCTGTTTCGCATGTATTCCGTTGTCTTGCTTGTCCTGCTCAACTGCATCACCTCACTTATCTGGATTGAATTCTATTTGCCACTGATCAGCCTGTCTATATCCTCCTGTATTCGAAGGCTATCCTATTTACCACCTCACCAATGTTTATATCATCCGCAAATTTACTGAATCATTTGCATAAACCACAAAAAGCAGGGGCCCTTGCTGATCCCTGCGGGACCTCACTTCCAGTCAGAAAAACACCCCTTGACCATATCCCTCTGCAGCCTATTTTGGATTGAATTTGCCAAATTTCCTTGGATCCCATGGGCTTTTTAATGATTAACACCTCCTCCACGACAGACGCCAAATAACTGGCCTGTGCTTTCCTGTTGGCTACCTCTGCCCTTTTTGAATAGAGGGTTTTTATTTGCTATCTTCCAACCCGAGAACCTTTTGGTCATCATCATTCTTTACTGTTCCTTTCTCTGACCCTCTAACAAATGGCAATTGACAGCAGATGTCAATAAATTATCCTGTTGTTTTTCCCAGGCTAACTGTAGCAAAACAGTTTTCTCGAGTTATTGGCACAGCTGGTGACATATGAAACTATTAATGACTGCTATTAATAAAATGGGACACAAACAGTACCTAGTATCATCAATTGTGAAAGTTGGGAGGAAGAACCTCTCCTGCACTCTGAAAGCATTTCTGCAAAGAAACAAAATTAGCAATGTAACTTGATGGGGAAAGAAGTGAATCCATCTCCAACCTCAATATTAGAACACTGTCACTGAGAGTCACATTTGACGTTTTATTATGAGTACATGCTTCTTACATGCCTTTAAACAGGAAAGCAAAGGGTTGATGGAAGCTTTTACCACCCAGCACTCCAAGCCAGCAGCACTTGAATTTTGTCCTTTTCTTCCATCTCCAAAACAATTTAAAGCAATCTTTAAAGCTTGCTTGGATAATGGCTATTGAAGTAGCTCTTATGTAATATCTAGGCAATATTTACAACTCAAGTTTCAATATGAAGGAACTGTATCATTAAATGCAAAATGCTTAAATACTTGCCATTACATGCTAATTTATAATTTCGTCAAATTCTACATAAAATGAAAGCAAACTATTTTAATGATATCATCAGATCATTATAGCAGCCTATGGCTGCATTAACTTACCTGCTTCTGAATAAGTGACAGATGTGAACACCATAGCAGGCAAAGGTCTTAACTAAACAACACCCTAGGGCAATATTAAATGCCAACAAACCCTTGGAATAAAAAAAGAAATGTTGTAAGGTTGTCAGCAGTCTGCAACTGGTTCTCATTTCAAATTGAAAACAGAATCATACAGGTACTGTTCTAAGGAGTGACATTTCAAAGCAGAAATCAAATAGCAAGTCAAAGTATGTTCATACTGATTATTATATCACTGGCATTTTACTTCATTCATAATTTTGATTGTGGCTTGGTTATTGCTCAATTTCCTTTTCACAGCTTTGCTATAGCTTTCACCAAAGTTTTTCCCAGTAGAATTAAAAAGGCCTTTCCCCAAAAATTCAAGCCAAATGTGATGGTTTGATAAAATGACAATGCACAATTAATATTTTTTGTTAAGACACCATTCAGTACAAGTAGTTTTGTCTTGAAAACAAATTCCTTATTCAGTGTGTATATATTTGGGTTCACAAAGTTACAGCCTGTTATTGATTTCTGTCAGGTTGTTTCCTTTTGGCAGGTTTATTAGTTTATCACCCCTGTACATAAACAAATCTTCACTGACAAAACAGAATAGACCGCCATGAAAGAAAAGCTTTACACCACTTTTACATCTAATTTTAAAGCTCGTGTTTAAATTTACTGGTCAAAGAAATACATGCAGATAAAAATGTGTTTGTGTAATGAGAAAAATAATCTACATTTTTCAATGCACCATCCCAAACATAAAACAAAAAGAACCCTCTTTCAGCTGCCATTTGTTTAAATCTTAAACTATTCTTTAAGGCAAACCACTGATCCATTTCTGAAGGGGTGCTCTAAAGCGGAATAGACATTTGGCATTAAAATAAGTGATATGAAGTTGCTAACAATGTACATTTAACATGAGTTAAATCTGAGAGATACAGATGTAGGTTGAGGTGGTAGAGTGGGGAGGGAAAAGCAGATGGTAGGAGACCAAAAGTCAAACCACCTCAAATTTAGAGTAGACAAAGCTTCAGATTAAACAATACTGCTGTTTTAAGCTGAAGAAGTTCAGAAGATATTGGTGATCTGCTCAACTACAAAGGGATTTCAGCTTGGCAAACATACACCCAAGCTTGTACTTTTAACTATATATACACACACACACACAAAGTGGATGATAAATACAGAATTAAAACAGTCCTCTAGCATTTCTCCACAGCATTTGAAATTTGACAGCTTTTACAGTTTGATATGAAACAATAACAGTAATAGGAATTTTAACCCACACAATTAAAATACTCAGATGAAATTTGTAGTGTTTAATACAATTAATTTTGTAGTCAAGGGCAAAATTGACAAAACAACCAGAAAACTGTAAATAGGTACAAGTACAATTTTCAAATCCTGTCCAAGCAAATTAGCTTTCTGCTGAGAACAGTATGTACGACAAGTTTTACAAGGTTTATTAAGGACTTTCCAGATATCTCCTATTAGATAAACCATACAGTAATGGCTTCACGTCTTGGACTGATGTAGGAGAGGATGAAAGGTAATAGGCCCAAGTCAAGCAGATAGATAAGTGAGGAACCTCAACAGCAACCTCCACCAGCCTGTTGCCCTCCATGGCCGCCTGAATGTGATGCATTAGTAGCAGCGTGCTGTGGTCCAATCTTTATGCCATTTGCCTTGAAGAGGGGGGAAAAGTAATTACAATGTTGCATATATGTAACTGATCCAATAACGAGATTGTGGCAGTAAAATTTCACAAAAGTAATCTTTAATAAAGGCTCATCCTCATGCATATTGAACTATTGTACTTGACCAAAGATTTCAGAATTAGTTAACTCACTTCCCCATATTAAAAAATGAATGATAAACTGCCTTCAACATTGCACAAAATGAGTCCACAGATGAATTTTTCAAATTTGTCCACCGAGGAGTGCTTCCCAAAGAAACAGACATTTAAATGAGGAACGGTGTGGTTTGGGAGAGAGGGGAGTATGTTCTTTGTTTCCTTAAAAACTGATGACTCTCACCAGGAACCTGGAACATATGTAATTTCAGTATTTCCCCCCATGAAAACATGCTGTTTAATGGTCTCTACTCAGCAGGCATTACGCATGGGATATTGCAAGCAACAGATAGTGACGTTGCACAGGAAAAGATAACCTTATAAATAGATCCCAGAAAGTTTCAAACATTAGGTTTATCAAAACATTACATATAAAGAAGTTATTTTCCCAGATAGTTCCTCAAGATGGCATTAAGCATATTATATTCAACCATGTCAAGGTTCATTTAAAAATTTTCATGAACTAAAAATATGCCAGGTAGGGATGAGTGGGGGGAATTTTTAAAAACCTTTTGGCAATGCTACAGATTAACATTAGCAATGAGAAAATTTAATTCACAACCAAGAGTGTCAGATTATGGAAGTTAATTTTGGGAACCAAAATATTTAAGGAAAAATAACTTGGAACAATAGCTCAACCCTGGTAATTTGTTCCATGTTATTATGCTTTGTACAAATAGATTTAGACAAATTCCCTACTTTATCCCAATTTAAATCTGTCTGGTTCAGCACTGTCAGGATTCAAGCTAGTCAATTTACATAAATTTCAGCACTTGCTAAATTAGCCTGAAGTGTTAGTAAGAACCAGCATAACTTTTGGCACTTTCCTGCCAAGTTTGATTTTAGGCCTTGAAATAATCTTATAATACTGCATTTGTTCATGCAGGAGCACTAACATTTCTATCAAATGGTAATTAATAGATAAACACTACTCTGATGGGGTCCAACAATGCTCCAGGCCAATACCACCTTGATAGTCAATCATTTTGCCAATACGCCACCATTTTATCTTTTGATTTTCCTCATTATAGTGATACAATGGATTAGGCTGAAGCTTCAAAAATTTTCCCAAATAAATATCACTCATGCTTGCTGCATGACTTCCATTCAGTTCCTTACTTTGATATTAAACTCAATCTGACATTGCTACTGGCCCACATACCTAAAAGTTCCAAATTCCTTCAAAATCTGCTTGCAATGCTCCACTTTCAACTGGAATATTTACAAGCTTAAAGATTTTGCTTTCATTAGCCCTTAAAGATGATTCCAACTTAAGGATCTGTATAAATGGGTCCAATGACTCTTTGTCAAAGCTAACAGACAGAGAAAGGGGGACATATTTATACTGAGTGAAAATGACAGAGGAGTCATAACCACAGAAACCCAGGGAAACCGGGTGCTAATGGCCACAGAAACCAAGGGGAAAGAGTGCTAATGGCAGTCCCCAGACAGAACAAAAGATGTGAAAGGTCAAACAGCAGAGAAACTATCAGAGGATGAACTGTGACAGATGTAGAGAGTGGGGAAGGGGGGGACACCTGCCCCTTTACCTCTTCCATGCTTAACATCCCAGGCCCAAATCACTCATTCCAGGTTAAGCAGTGTTTCACTTGCATCTCTTCCAATTTGGTCTACTGCATTCGCTGCTCCCAATGTGGTCTCCTTTATATCAGAGAGACCAAACGCAGACTGGGTGATCGCTTTGCTGAGCATCTTCGGTCTGTGTGCATTCAGGACCCTGACCTCCCTGTTGCTTGCCATTTTAACAAAAGACCCTGTTCCCATGCCCACATGCCTGTCCTTGGCCTGCTGCAATCTTCCAGTGAAGCTCAAAAACAAACTGGAGGAACATCTCACCTTCCAGTTAGGCACGCTACAGCCTTCCGTTCTCAACATCGAATTCAATAACTTCAGATGATTAGCTCTAGCCCACCTCGACCCATTTGTTGATATCCCATTTCATTTTAATTGTCTTTTACCATTTCTTTCTTTCTTAATATATATTTAAAGCCCCCCATCTTATCCACCTTTCCTTACCCTTTCTCCAAGTGGCTTCCCCCTTCCCCTCCCCCCACATCTACATCTGTAACAGTTCACCCTTTGATGTTAGCTTCTCTGCTTTCACATTTTTTGTTCTCTGGGGTCTGTCATTAGCAATCTTTCCCCTTGGTTTCGGTAGCCATTAGCACCCGGTTTCCCTGGGTTTCTGTGGCTAGGACTCATCTTTAATTCTCACTCCACAGTATAAATATTTCCCACTTTCTCTGTCTGTTTGTCAAAGCTAAGTCCTTGGACTACAAATGCTGCCAGACCTGCTGAGATTTTCCAACATTTTCTTTTGTTTCAGATTCCAGCATCCGCAGTAATTTGCTTTTATTTTGTACAAATGGATCAATTGATATTTTAAGCATACTATCCAGTGTGGAACTAAGTCACCGAGACCTTAGTATTTCAGGTTTGACTTCTGTCGCGAGATCCATCGGAGGGGGGAAAGAGCGATGTTAGGCAGGCAATCAATCAGAGTGGCAACTCCAGATTGCCATTTGGTGACTCCGGCTCATGGGGGGATTTCGTTGCTATTCGAAGTACACAAAGTTTTGGTTTGCTGCTTTCTGGTCAAATAGTAACTCGACAAATTGTTTTTGGTTCATGTGCAGACTTGGCTACAATGCAACTTTACATTGAACGAGCCACCCATTTAAGAGAAAGTTAGAAAATGAAAATCTTTTTAAAAAGACATCCAATATATAGATGGCAAGAAAATGCACAACATGAACCTATAAAAAATTAAAAGCCAGTTTGCACATTAAAATGTACAACTCAGTTGCTTTAGTCATTTGGATATAAATAATCCAGCTTCTGTTATCCACAATATATAATTCACAATTACATAATTGCATGAGCAGTTTTATATCCCTAATAAATGACCAGAGAGCTTTTGAAAATGAAAAACAACCTACAATAGTCATTATATAACTCATGCTAAACAGGTGTTCCACATAAATAATTCCCCATTGTGTAAGTGAGCAGAATATAAAACACTGATCCTCTAGGCACCAATTCTTTTGCCAGTTTGAATCAACTGTACATGCCAAGAGTACGAGTGTTCTATGTCATCAATAATCTCAACACTCCCCAAAGACATGGCAGCTTGCCAAGAACCCACACACGTTACACAGAGCGCTTTCATTCATCAAACATAGACTTATCTCAACACTTACTAGTTCAAGTGGTTACACCTTAAACCTAGTTTTTTAAAAAAAAGTCATGGTTAACACGATAAAGTTTGCTTAGAAGTACACAACGATAAATCTCAGGTTTTCAAATGCTTGGCAATGATTCCATTTTTACATTAGCCTTGGGGTTTCTGGCAGCAGTTTTGTATTTACACCAGATGATGTGGTTTAAGTTCCCTCTAACTCCTCTTATTGAATACATGCCCTATGGCTCACTAGTTTCACCCATCTGAAGAACAACTATGGCACATAGCCAGGTAACAAATAACAAGGGCTAATGGTTTCTGACAGCAACAAAACCTGAACCATTGAAAACTAGCAATGGTGACATACGAAAGATCACCAAAGACAAGTTGCTCTTTAAAAACTGTACTTAATGTCAAACATTGCAATACTTCTGCCAAGATACTGTTCACAAAATAGAACTATTTTGTTAACTTCTAAAGTATTATGAAGCTGACACCATCGCATCCAGAACAGCATTGAGGTCTGATTGTCCAGTGTTTTCTGTTTTGTTTCAGATTCCAACATTCACAGTAATTTGCTTTTATCTACCGTGTTCTTTTTCTTACCAAGTGGATAGAAGTAGCTTTCTAACTGATGTAAACATGTTACCTTGATTTTGTTCAAACAGAAAGGGAGATTATAGCAAGTGTTCAAATATTAGTTATGGAGTACGGCTAAAACCAAAGGATCATTTTATTAATTGGTTGTTTCTCATCAACGAGGCCAGAATAGGTAAAATGGCTTTCTGATGTGACCCCCTGGCAGCTTTAAAAGGACCCTACACTTTAAAAGGAAATCGGACTTCTATTCTGTGGGTGGTATAAGAGACTATAGTTCTATGGTTCCAGTGCTAGGCTGATCATTCAGATTTAGTGTAATGGGACAAATTGAAATTTTGCAATCAAAGCTTAGCAAGTGAAAGCAACTTTTTATAGATCTAAAAATGTGTGGATACTACTACGGAATTTCTAACTGAATACTTCAACAATGTTTATGGATTTATAAACTGCAACGGACAGGTTTGCTCAAGACAGTTCAACTAATCATATCCCTGGTCAATCGCATAGCTTTAAGAAACAAAGAATACCACCCAGAAACTTTCAAAATGTATTTGGTTTCATAAAAAGCACCTGTAACAAGTGGACAAATCAGTTATTGGTGCCTTTATTTAAGGTTGGAAGTACTTTGGAAGCACTTCAATGAAGGTTTACTAGATTTAATACCTGGATCAGGCAAATTGTCTTATGGAAGAAAGTTTGGACAGGCTAGTCTTGTATCCATTAGATTTAGAAGAGTTAAGAGGTGACTTGATTAAAACATACAAGGTCTTGACAGGGTGGATGAGGAAAGGAGTTTCCTCTTGTGGAAGAATCTAGAAGTGGTCACTATTTAAAATAAGGTGTAATGCATTGGGGGGGGGGGGGGTAGGATAACTTTTTTCTTTGAAGGCCGCGAGTCTCTGGAACTCTTCCTCAAAAGGCAGAATCTTTGAATATTTACGGCAGAGATAGACAGATTCTTGATAAGCAAGGAGGCAAAAGGTTATTGAAGGTAGGTAGGAATGTACAGTTGAGGTTAACAATCTGATAAGCCATGAATGGCAGAGCAGGCTAGAGGGGCCGAATGGTCTACTTCATATACTGCAGTATATATGAAATATCTTTAACAGAACTATAGGTGTGCATTTGAATGAATTAAATTTAGTAAGAACAAATTACAATGGAAAAAAGGCATTGTTTTATTCTTAATAGAATTGCTGTGATCTCAAAAGTAGCTACAATTTGTTACCATTATTGATCAAGCAGTTGGATTGGAGGATCACATCAGGCAATTTATCCATTTACGAGGAGAATTAGGCCATTCAGCCTCACAAGCCTGCTCTGCCATTCGATAAGATCATGGCTGATACGATTGTAACCTCAACTCCACATTCCCACCCGATTACCTTGGATTCCCCTGCCTGACAAGATATCGACCCACACTGCCTTGAGGAGGAGTTCCAAAGTCTCCCAAAACAATATTTCTCCTCATCAGTCTGAAAAGGGTGATCCCTAATTTAAAAAAAGTGTCCCCTAGTTCTGGACTCAACCACAAGAGGAAATATACGTCAATCAAGTCAGCCCTCACTCTAAACACCAGCAGAAATAAGCCCATTCCGTCTAACCCAAGACAACCTGCTCATTCTAGTATCAATCTAGTAAAGCTCCTCAACCACCTCCAACAAATTTGCATCCTTCCTCATACAAGGAGACCAAAACTGTACGCCATATTAGAGATGTGGTCTCACCAATGCCCAGTAAAATTGAAGTGTAACATTCTTATTTTTAGAAAAGCAAATATTGCAGATGCTGAAAATCTGAAATAAAAGCAGAAAATGATGGAAACATGTCTAGCAGCATCTGTGGAGATTAACTGCTTCTTTAGAGTCTAAATGACCTTTCTAAAGAACTGAAGAAAGGTAGAAATGTAAAGAATTACATAGTTGGAAAAAAGGGTGGGGGTGGTGGAGCAGAATAGAGGAACAGGTATAAGTCTGAGCAAAGGAGAATAAGCCTTCGAATTTCATTATTCAACTTCTCATAATAAAAAGGGTAACATTCCATTAGCCAACTTAATTACTTGCTATGCATGTATATGTATATGTACTGGAACACCTAGATCCCTTTGCACCTCAATTCTGCAGCCGTTCTCCATTTAAGTAATACTCTAGTCTTCCTGCCAGAAGTGAACAACTTCACATTTACCCACAACATACTCCACCCAGAATTTTGCCCACTCAATCAACTATCTATACCACTCTTCACAAACTATTTTCCTACCTATCATGGTCTCGTCTGCAAATTTAGCTGCCATGCCTTCACTCCCCTTACCAAAGTCATTTAGATAAACTGTAAAAATCACATTATATATTAATGACTTGGACAAGGGAACTAAATGTAGTATCTCCAAATTTGCAGATGATGAAAATTTGGGTGAGAGGGTGACCTGTGGGGAGGACACAGATGCCTCACCATGATTTGGGCATGCCAAGTGGGCATCAGATGCATGTGGATAAATATGAGGTTATCTGCTTGGGAGCAAAAAAAAAACCAGAAGCAGATTATTTCAATGCAGGTTAGGTGGATTGGCCATGCAAAATTGCCCTTAGTGTCCAAAAAGGTTAGGAGTGGTTATTCGGTTATGGGGCTGTTGGGGGGGGGGGGGGGGGGGGGGGGTAGAAGAATGGGTCGGTGCAGACTCGATGGGCCGAATGGCCTCCTTCTGCACTATGTTCTATGTATGCTGGCCTTCATAGTGAGAGGATCTGAGTATATGAAGAGAGAGGTTTACTACAATTGTGTAGGGCATTGGTGAGGCCACATCTGGAGTATTGTGTGCAGTTCTGGTGTCTTTATCTGAGGAAGGATGCTCTTGCAATGGAGGGAGACACCAGAAGTAGGGGTCATAGTTTGAGTACAAGGAGTAAACCTTTTTTAGGACTGAAATTTCTTCACCCAAGAGAGTGGTGAATCTGTGGAATTCAGTACCACAAAAAGTAGTTGAGGTAAAAAGTGTAATTTCAAGAAGGAATTACATATAGCTCTGTAGCACTAAAGGGATCGCGGGATATGGGGGGGGGGGGGTTGAACTATGATCAGCGATCATGAGTGGCGGAGCAGACTCAAAGGGCCAAATGGCCTCATTCTGCTTTTATTTTCTCTCTATGTAAAATATTTCGATGTAAAAAGTTGAAGCCCCACAGATACCTGCAGTTGCACCCCTGCCAGTCAGAAAAAGACCCAATTATGCATACTGTTTTCTGTCAGACAATTTTCTATCTATACCATGTTTCTCCCTGGACCAGGAGCTTTTATTTTCGGCGATAAACATGCGTGACATCTTTTCAAATGCTTTCAAGAAATCCAACGTCACTACATCGACAGGCTCCCCTTTATCACAAGAATGAGTCATTTCTTCAAAGAATTCCAATAATGGGGGCACGGTAGCACAGTGGTTAGCACTGTTGCTTCACAACACCAGGGTTCCAGGTTAAGATTTCTGGCTTGGGTCACTGTCTATATAGAGTCTGCATATTCTCCGTGTCTGCGTGGGTTTCCTCCAGATGCTCCGGTTTCCTCCCACAAGTCCAGAAACTTGTTACGTGTTTGAACAGGCGCTGGAATGTGGCAACTAAGGGATTTTCATAGTAACTTAATTCCAGTGTTAATGTAGGCCTACTTGTGACATTAAAAGATTATTATTAAACTGGTTAAACAGGATTTCCCTTTCACAAAACCATGCTCACTCTTCCAGATTACCTAGAGTTTCTCCAAGTGCCCAGCGACCACATCTTAATCATCTATTCCAGCTCTTACCCCATTATTGACATCAAGCTAACTGGTCTATAATTTGTATTCTGCCTCCCTCCCTTCTTGAATAGAAGGGTTGTATTTGCTACTTTCTAATCTGATGGAACCTTTCCAGAAGCTACCAATTTTGGAAAATTAAAGCCAATGCATTTACTCGCTCATTAGTCACGGCTTTAAAACCTTAGGGATCAAGTCCATCAGGACCCAGAGACTTGTCAGCATGCAGCTCCATCAGTTTGTTCAGTCCAGGTTCCCTCTGTGATTGTAATTTCACCAAATTCCCTTAACTTCCACCTCTTGATTTACAGTTATTCTTGGAATGTTTATTGTACCCTCTTATTGAAGACGGAAGCAAAATAGTGTGTAATTTCATCCACCATGTCCTTATCTACTATCAACTCCCCATTCTCACTCGAGGACCAAAACTTTTAAAATACTGTTGGAAACTCTTGCTATCCATTTTTACATTTCTAGCTAGCTTCCTCCCATATTAATTTCGTTCTTCTGATTAACCCTTTAATTATTCCGTGTTTGTTATTTTTTGACCAATCATCTGACCTGCCTCTCACCTTGGTGCAGTTTATGCTTTTTCCAAGTTTGATGCTTTCCCTGACAACCACAGATGGCAAGTCGTCCTCTTTGAATTTTTATTTATAATAGGAATACAAGAGTATTCGGAAATATCCTCTTAATGTCTACCCCTGCCTCCCTGTTGATGTATTCCCGAGCCTAGTGTCAGAGTTCACTGCAGCTGGCTTAGCTTTCATGCCCACATAGTTCCATTTATTCAAGTTTTAAATTCTAAACTTGAATTCTTGGACCCTAAAACAGTGTTTTCTGCTATTGGGGGGGTATCTTCATGGAGGTCATTAATTAATCCTGTGACAGGGCAGCACCATGGCAGTGGTTAGCACTGTTGCCCACGGCGCTGAGGACCCGGGTTTGATACCGGCCCGGGTCACTGTCCGTGTGGAGTTTGCACATTCTCCCCATGTCTGTGTGGGTTTCACCCCCACAACCCAAAGATGTGCAAGTTAGCTGGATTGGCCATGCTAAATTGCCACAAAATTTGGATTTTGGGGGGGGGGGGGGGGGGGGGGGGGGGGTGGGGGGAACGCTAATTTTTTCAAAATAAATTTAATCCTGCCACATTACATAATATCAAGCTCTCTGGTTGGTCACAGAACATGCTGCTCTAAGAAACTGTCTCAAAAGCATTCTATTAATTCCTCATCCAGGCTACTAATGCCAATCTGATTTTCTAGTTGATGTAGATTTGCATGACCATTGCCGTCTCTTTATCGCAAGCCTGCAAAATTATTCCTTGTATATTTTGCCCTACATGGTGGTTACTGAGGTGGCCTGTAAAGCACTCCCACCAATGACTTATTTCCCCTATTCTGCATCTCCACCCAAACCGATTCTGCATGCCAATCTCCTGAAACAAAGTAATCTCCAAATATTGCACCAAAATCCTTGATCAACAATGCTACCCCTCCACCTTTACCTAGCTTCCTATTTCCCTTAAGGACCCAATCTTTGTCCTGCAGCCACATCACTATAACGGCTACTAGATCATAGAATTTACAGTGCAGAAGGATGCCATTCAGCCCATCGAGTCCGCACCAGCCCTGGGCAAGGGTACCCTACCTCAGCCTACTCCTCCACCATATCCCCGTAACGCAGGAACCCCATCTAACCTTTTTGGACACTAACGGCAATTTAGCATGGCCAATCCTCTAATCTGCACATGTTTGGACTGTGGGAGGAAACCGGAGCACCCGGAGGAAACCCACACAAACAGGGGAGAACGTGCAGACTCCGCACAGAGAGTGACCCAAGCCGGGAATCAAACCTGGGACCTTGGAGCTGTGAAGCAATTGTGCTAACCACTATGCTACCATGCCGCCCCATATTTATTTCAGTGTGCTATTAGTTTACTTTATGAATACTGCACGCAGAACCTTTAGTTTTGTTTATCTTTCTAACATTTAGTCTTGACTACCATACGAGTCCCGTACCAGCCTCCCAGACAGGTGCCAGAATGTGGCGACTAGGGGCTTTTCACAGTAACTTCATTGAAGCCTACTCGTGACAATAAGCAATTTTCATTTAATTTAATTTCATTTTTTTCATTGGTGTATTCTTAGGGTTTACATCCCTGTTCCTTTCTATTATTCTATGACCCTAATTTCTCATTATTCTGGTCTCCTGCCTAGCGTCTACCCCTCGATTTGCTATATATACTCGAGCTTGATCCCACTGCCCTTTATTTAATCAAGCCCTTTCTACATCTAGTTATGAGATTCACAAGGACACATGTCCTAGTTCAGATACAGACCATTCCAACAGGGCAGCCTTCACTTCCCCCAGTACTGGTGTCAGTGCCCCATGAACTAGAACCCACTTCTCCCACACCAATCTTTGAGCCACATGTTCTCTAATCTTATTTGCTCTGAGCCAATTTGCACATGGCTCAGGTAATAATCCCGAGATTATGACCATTGAAGTTCTGCTTCTTAATTTGGTACCGAGCTTCTCATACCAACTATGCAGAACCTCTTTCCTTGTCCTGCCTATATAGTCAGTACCTACATGGACTGCAACAATTGGATCTTCCCCCTCCCACTGCATGTTTGCCTCCAGCCTTGAACAGATGCGTCAAATCCTGGCAGAGGGCAGGCAACACAACCTTCTGGACTCTTGGTCTTTGCTGCAGAGAGCAGTGGCCATCTCCTCAGTATATCGTCTCCCACTACATTCGTATTTGTTCCTTCGTGCTTGAATGGCTCTGTACCATGGTGTCATGGGCAGCCTGTTCATCCACCTTGCAGACCTTGTCCAAGGCTCCTCTGCTACTGACTGCTCAGTCCCTGGACCTGCATCAGTCACATCCTCTTGTCCCTCACTGCTAACTAAAACAGACACTATTCGAAAAGGAATAACCATCTTCTGGAACAAAGTGTCAAGGTATTTCTCTCCCTCTGTTGCAGTGGTCTGCAGTTCAACAAAGCTGATCCAGAAATCCTGAAGCTGCTTATACTTGCTGCAAATGTGGTTCATCATGGATCGCGTTGGCATCCAAAAACATCCATTGCAACTGCCAGAATAATTAAGTGAACTTAATTATTCACTTAATTACCTTAGAACATGTCCTAGGTATACCACACCTTTTTCCCGTGTACAGAATTCCTATTTGAACCTAATTCGCTATTCACTGAGTCTCTGTCCCATTCCAGCAGTCACATGCTGCCTCACACGCCACTTTCGTTAACAGAATCTAGTTTTGCAAAAACACAAACCCACCTGGAAGTGCCCAACTAGGAAAGCAGTCAAATTGTTTGCATCCTCCACAGATTTCCTTGTGTTTCTGGCATCAGCCCACAATTCCATAGAGTGCGCAGAATAGGGAATATAATCACTAGTCATATTCTGCCTTCGCTACACTAAAGGCTTGCGAGTATAGACACTCATATCTCATCAATTTGTTTCCAAATGTAAAATTTGTTACCATCACCGAATTGAAATTGTTGCAAATTCTCCTAAATATTTACCAAGTATTTCATACTCAACCTGGTCTCTTCAAATCAGATGTCTTAACAGAAAGAAAAAAAATGTTATCCAACAGAATCATAACTCCAACTCCTTCAACCCAAATTGGATTCAAGCCCTGGACAAATGTTATCGGACAATCATAGCTTATGATCCTGACACAAATAATAAGTTTGACCGTTGACCCATACCAAAGATTTTATTTTTCATACACGCAAGATATCCTTCAAGAAGGAGATTTTAAAAAATCCAACAATGCATAGCCTATTCACACCTTCTAGCAGCACTCCTTAAATTACAAGCAACACTGTTCAATTTGCATCATCTGTCACCACTGTCCAATTATCATCCAAGACAATCCATTTTGGTCAACATACTTTTCTGATTTTGAAAATAAAATAAATAATCGCTTATTGTCACAAGTAGGCTTCAATGAAGTTACTGTGCAAAGCCCCTAGTGGCCACATTCCGGCACCTGTTCGGGGAGGCTGGTACGGGATTTGAACCCGCGCTCCCGCCTTGTTCTGCATTACAAGCCAGCTGTTTAGCCCACTGTGCTAAACTAGCTCCCAACCTGCTCCACGGAGAAATATTCAACTATTGGATCAGTTTATACTCCCAAATCTAACCGACAGCCAGCCAGTCTATCAAAAATCCAAATCAGGGCTTATGTTGCCAACTCAAATAAATAGCTTTAATAAATCAAATAAATTTGTACAATGTTGTTGCTTTTAAGAACACTGGTCTGCTCTCGTGGTGCATCATTTAATCTCAAAAAAGATATAAAACATAATTTAGCTGCACCTAATATCCAGCTTGCACCTAATAGGAATGGTTTTTAAGTGGCTGCAATTTCAGCCTTTCATTTCCTCGTGCTTCAGCTTGGGTCAGATCACCCTCTAGTGTTGGCTTAAGAGATTGCTCTGCAAGCAGAATGCATTTCCAGTGCAAAACTATTAATTCAGCAATATCCAGTTGGTGCATCATTCTTTGGAATTTTTGGAGATAGGAGTAGCACTTATTCTGGCCTCGGGTGACTGTGGAGTTTGCACTTTCTCCCCGTGTCTGGGTGGATTTCCTCCGGGTGTTCTGGTTTACTCCAGTCTAGCGATGTGTAGGTTAGGTGGATTGGCCATGCTAAATTGCCCCTTTGTCTCTAAAACCATTTGCCTTCTTTACCGCCTGCTGTACCTGCATGCTGACCTTCAAGGTGACTGGTGTACGAGGGCACGTTGGGTCTCATTGCACATCCCCTTCTCCTAATTTATGGAGATTCAGATAATAGTCCGATTTCTCTTTTTTTTAAATTATAAATTTAGATTAGCCAATTATTTTTTCTAATTAAGGGGCAATTTTTAGCGTGTCCAGTCCACCTACTCTGCACATTTTTGGGTTGTGGGGGCGAAACCCACGCAGACACGGGGAGAATGTGCAAACTCCACACGGACAGTGACCCAGAGCCGGGATCGAACCTGGGACCTCAGCGCCGTGAGGCGGTTGTGCTAACCACTAGGCCACCGTGCTGCCCTTGATTTCTCATTTTTGCTACCAAAGTGAATAACCTCTCATTTCTCCAAATAATACAGCATCTGCCATTCATTTGCCCACTCACACAACTTGTCCAAATCACACTGAAGATCTCCGCATCCTCCCGACAGCTCACTCTACCACCAACTTTATCATCTGCAAATTCAGAGATATTACATTTTGTTCCCTCAACTAAAATCATTAATATAGCTGGGGTCCTAGCACTGATCCTTGCAATACACCACTAGTCACTGCCTGCCAATTTGAAAAAGATCCATTAATTCTTACACCGTTTCCTCTCCACCAACTAGTTTTCTATCCATCTCAATACACTACCCCTAATCCCATGTGATTTTACACACTAATCTCTTATGCGGTACTTATAATTTCCCCTTTATAAATCCATGTGCACTTGGTCCGATCCTGCAACTATCTTCTCAGTGCTCTACTATAAAATCTTTGATAATGGATTCTAGAGTTTTCCTCACTACTGACATCAAGCTTACTGGTCTATAATTCCATTTACTCTCTACTTCTCTTCTAAATAGTGGAGTTGCATTAGCTACTCTCCACCTTCAGGAACTGTTCCAGAGTGTATAGAATCCTGGAAGATGAGCACCAATGCATCAACTAGAGCCACATGTTTAAGTACTCTGGGATGTGAATTAACGGACACTGATTCACCAATCTTCAATCCCATCAATTTCCCCAACACCATTCCTCTGCTAATATTGACCCCCAGCAGTTCCTCCCTCCCTCGCTATTTGTGGTATCTGAGTTGTGTCCTCATTTGCAAAGACAGAACCAAAATATGTGTTTAGCCCCTCAGCCATTTCTTTGTCCCCTATTAATAGAAGAATTCCTCTTACAAACAGAAGAAATTAGTTCAAAATATCCATATAGACTCATTGATTACCATTGCATGGTTGGTTATAATATTTCACAAGAATTAAATCAATTATATACCACTGAGGCCAGGATAGTTCTTTACAGAATTGCTAACAGTAGAATCAATTTTTTGGGTTACATCTAAAGCAGATTATGCAATTGGGAGATAAATTGCAGAACACGGGACCTGGGTATCCTGGTCTGTGAATCACAGGAGGTCAAGTACAGCAAGTGATCAGGGAAGGAAATGGGATGTTGTCATTTATTGTAAAAGGAAAGGAATAAAAACCGAAAATCCTGCAAAGACTCAGCAGGTCTGGCAGCATCTGTGGAGAGAAGAGTCCGATTGACTCTTCAGTTTAAGTTTTACAACAGTGTGTATATAGGGTGTTGGTGAGGTCACATCTAGAGTACTGCATAGTTTTAGTGTCCTTATTTTAGAAAGGATTAAGTGCATTGGAAACAGTGAAGAAAAGGTTCATGTGACCGATTCCTCAGATGAAGGGCTTATCCAACAGAGGAAAGGTTAGAGATGCTGGTCTTGTATCTACTGAAGTTCGGATGAGTAAAAGTGCTCTTATTCAAACCAAAGAATTGTTTGGCAACGTGACAGTGGATGCTGAAAACATGCTTCATTTTGGGAGACACCACGACCAGGGTACACAAGTTTTAAAATAAGAGGTCACCCATTTAAGATGGCGATAAGAACTTGGGTCATTAGTTTGCGGAATTCTCTTCCCAGGGGAGTAGTGGAAGCTGGGTCATTGAATATAAAAGGAGTCAAAGGATACAGAGGGTTTACAGGAAAGACCGACCACAATCAAAATCAACCATGATCTTAAATAGCAGAATATGCTCAAGGAGTGCAATGGCCTACTCCTGCTCGTAATTAGAATGTGCGTGCGCCTCAGTTATAGAAGTGTAAAATCAAGTAGATCCGAACAGACCGCTAAATACTGCTACTCAGTTCCTATTAATCCAAAAACATCCTGATGTGTTGCTTTACAATATATTTTAATTCTATTTGAGAGAGAATGGAGATTGGATGGAAAAAAAATCAACATTGGTCACGAGGTACTAGTGAAGCAGCATGGCACTAAACTATAGTGTGATCTATTTAATAATGTAATCAAAGAAACTAAAGTAAAAATTCTATGATAGAAGATCACATACAAAATTTAAAGTAATCTTACCTCATTATTTATATCAAAGACTCCTTCCTGTATTTTCTCATAGATCTCCCTAGCTGTATTAATAAATGCCTGAAAATGAAAAACAAAGTTTAAGTTGATAAATAAAATCAATGCCTCCAACCATCATTTCCATTACTAACTTTTGAAGTCAAAACACTCGGGACTGAATGGTGCAGTAAGCTGTTAACACGATTTTCATCTATGGGACCAGAGTTTGAATCCAGCCTGGACTGAAAAGAAATCCTCCAATTTGTCCACCACTTTACTGCTATAAAGGGTCCGAAATTAATTTGATTAGTTCCAGCCCACACAATTCAAGTACACAAAAAAATCATCCCATTTCAGCAACATTTGTTTCATGCATAACGTGACTCGTGTGAAATAGGAACCAATATTACCAATCACATAATTAGGTGTTGAAACTAAGAATTCTACACTGTATTACCATAGGAAAGTTAACAAGATCTGCAGATCTATGACATTCTAGCTAGCTTTCTAATATGATAAATTCAGTCAAAGCACAAGGACTAAAAATCATAGCAATGCATTTCTCCTTCTTTTGCAGTCAGGGTTAAATTAATCTTGCTGTCACAACCAATTTGTAGTTAAATTTTAGAA
Source organism: Scyliorhinus canicula (assembly GCF_902713615.1). Lineage (NCBI taxonomy): Eukaryota > Metazoa > Chordata > Chondrichthyes > Carcharhiniformes > Scyliorhinidae > Scyliorhinus > Scyliorhinus canicula. The sequence continues at coordinate 101,151,887 of NC_052155.1, read as the reverse complement.
TGTAGAATTAAATAAATGCCTTGGAACAAACAGAATTTTGTCAGTGAGTCGTAATAGACCCAAGTTCTCAACCTAACAATGTGCCATTAGTCTTAGTATTCCTGTTCAGTAATCTGATTTTAAATGCAAGTCCAAAGTAGGAGCTTCAGCACCAATAGAAAGATATAGCTCAGCTGCTGGTGCAGTTCTGGGATCGAGATTGGGCAACAAAGGTGATTGCTTCAATTGACATACCCACTATGCCATCTGTAATGATGATTTTGAACTTAGTTTTATATTAAAAACTTCATTTGACAAAAAAAAGTGACAATGGCTTGCGTTCAATCAAATAATATTACTACCAATGCCAAAGAGCCTCTTTTTCTGAAAAAAAAAACATCATGTCGTCTTGCACACTTTGCATGAATACCAGTAGAAGGGACAAGGCTTGCGTTCAATACAGTATTACTACCAATGCCAAGAGAGCCTCTTTTTCGGATGAAAGTAAATTTTTCTGAAAAACACACGTTAGACACGTTATCTTGCACAGTTTGCACAAATACCAGTAGAAGGTGAGGTGGATCAGCCATAATCAATGCGTGAGATTACAGGGATATGGCCCAAGTAGAGTGCTCTTTTGGAGGATCATAAGACATAGGAGCAGAATTAGGCCACTCGCCCATAGTCTGCTCCGTCATTCAATCATGGCTGATATTTTTCTCATCCCCATTCCCTGTCTTCTCCCCATAACCCCTGATCCCCTTATTGTTCAAAAACCTATCTAAAAGACACTCAGTGATTTGGCCTCGCAACCTTCTGCAGCAAAGAGTTCCACAGATTCACCACCCTCTGGCTGAAGAAATTCCTCCTCATCTGTTTTAATGGATTGTCCCTTTAGTCGGAGATGGTATCCTCTGGTTCTAGTTTTTCCTACAAGTGGAAACATTCGCTCCACAGCTACTCTATCCAGGCCACGCAGTATCCTGTAAGTTTCTATGAGATTCCCCCCTCATCCTTCTAAACTCCAAGGAGTACAGATCCAGATTCCTCAAACGTTCCTCATACGACAAGCTCTTCATTCCAGGGATCATTCTTGTGAACCTTCTCTGGACCCTTTCCAAGGCCAGCACATCCTTCCTTAGATACAGGGTCCAAATCTGCTCACAATACTCCAAATGGGGTCTGACCAGAGCCTCATCCACCTCAGAGCCTCATCCACCTCAGAAGTACATCCCTGGTCTTGTATTCTAGCCCTCTCGACATGAATGCTAACATTGCATTTGCCTTCCTAACTGCTGACTGAACCTGCACGTTAACCTTGAGAATAATGAGCAAGGACTCCAAGTCTCTTTGTGCTTATGATTTCCTAAGCATCTTCCCATTTAGGAAATAGTCTATGCCTCCATTTCTCCTTCCAAAGTGCATAACCTCTCACTTATTCCATCTGCCACTTCTTTGCCCACTCTCCCAGCCTGTCCAAGTCCTTCTGCAGCCCACCTGCTTCCTCAATACTACCTGCCCCTCTACAGATCTTTGCATCATCTGCAAACTAGGCCGACTCCGGAGGTACACTACGAGTCACCAGTTGCCATCCTGAAAAAGACCTTTATCCCCACTCTCTACCAGTCAGCCAATCCTCTATCTATGCCAGGATCTTACCCGTAACACCATGGGTTTCCAACTTATTTAACAGTCTCCTATGCAGCACCTTGTCAAAGACCTTCTGGAAAATTAAATCAATCCTGTCCATTGGTTCTCCCTCGTCTCCTTTGACTGGATAGGCTGAATGGCTTCCATGTGCACTAAGAATTCTATGGATTTAATTCTGTAAGGGAATGGCACTGTTATCATGCTCATTTGAAGAGCTGCTGCAGATAGGAGCTATGTGGCCTCCTTCAGTGCCCAACAATTCTGATTCCATTAGGAGAGAATGCCAACTGGTGGACAAGTGGACTTAGTTTGTTCCACTTAAGGAAGCCATAAATGTGTGTTGCAAGACTACATCATTGTGATCTAGACCCAGTGAATGAGTATTAAATTAACTTAAGACAGCTACTCAGTTGTGGTGAATGTAGACATTGTATTTCATATTTGTGGTTGTAATGTTAATAAAAGTTCTGCCTGTATGTATTTTAAACCAGTGTCTACTAAGGTGATGATTCATTGCAGCCACTTACTTGGTTACAGATAAAGGGTTAATGGAATAGTGTTTCTATTTTGGATGGTTCCCTGGGGTATAGATAATTTGAGGGATTGTATTCTGTCCTAGCTAAATCATGGAACATCTTTGTGGGATACAGATGTGATTAATGGGAGGAGCCAGGTCAGCTTGTAGATTTGCAGCCTGTTATAGAATATTAAGTTGAACAGCAGTTTTGCCAAATAAGGTTCAGACAAGACAAGTGCACTGGATCTGGCCTAGAAAGGGTCTCCAAAAGTAGTTACACAGATAAGTAACTGGCTTTAACTTTACATGTGGCATTTGAACTGTATTGGGTTGCTTAATTGGAATTAGTGGTAAATGTAGGTAGTTAATAAGTTCAAAGTTATTTTACTTGCAGTTAAGAACTGTTTAACTAATTATTGTAAAGCTATTGGAGGTTAATGTGGTTAATTCAGTGTTTAAATTAAAGTTTGGTCACTTTCAGGCAACACTGTGGCAGTGATAATCACTGCTGCCTCACGTCGCCAGGGACCAGGTTCAATTTTAGTCTTGGGTGACTGTGGCATTACACTTTCTCCCCGTCTGTGCTCCGGTTTCCTCCCACAGTCCAAAGATGTGCAGGTTAGGTGGATTGGCTATGATAAAATTGCCCCTCAGTGTCCAAGGATGTAGAGATTAGGTGGGATTCTCTTTCGGAGGGTCGATGCTGACTTGATAGGCCAAATGGCCTCCTTCTGTATTGTAGGAGATACCTATTGGAGTGGAGTGAAGTATCCTTTCCTCAGTTTTACAAATTAAAAACATTTAGGGAGGTTCTCATCCAGTCGCCCAACAAAGATTGGGGTCTGGTCCGGTATCTTCACAGTGGAGTTCAGTTTTAATGACATGTAATCCCAAATGGATGGTATTGCCATGGGATCCCCTAGAGGCAGAGCTCTCAAACAAATTGTTGGGTTGCAAGAGAAACAGGTTTTTGATTAAATTACACTTACCAGAAATATGTAATGGGTAGGAGGTTAAGTTGATTGTACATGCTCTATATTTAAATCCACACCTGTTATGTAATAAATGCCCTGGCTTGACTTAATGGGCCCCATCTGTACTGTGAAATGGAGCAGTCAAATTAATTCCACTTCTTTGGGTGTACTAGTTGAGAATTTTGTCTCGAGGTTCTCTACCACAGTCTATCGCAAGCCCACCTTCACTGATCAATATATACTTTGGATTCTTACAGTTCCACCAGCTACAAGATTACATTTAAATTGGTAAGCTCTGAACCCAATCCATTTACTCATCATGGAACTTGATGTTGAAAGGCATTCTGCGGGATAATGGCTACCCAGATTGGATCAGTTAACAGTTATATTACACAAACTCATGCACAGGCCTAAGACCATCACATTTGGCTGTGAAAAATGCCAAATCTACCTCATTACCCTGAAAGATCAAGGTACCCCAAAATATTGAGCAATTGGTTAAACTAGCTGTTTCATCCTACTAAGTAGTAGCAACGAGTGGTATTAGTGCCAGCCCTCATCCAAAATAGAATGTGGGATACGAAATTCAGTGCCAGTGTGATGCTTTTTATGCAGTACGTCTCAAAGACTGGCAGACCCCATCAAACAGCATGTCCCAGTCACTAATTGCAGCAGGCACGGTACAGACCCAGCCCAACCAGTTTGTACTTAAACTCAGAACAGTGTCTAACATTAAATGAGATTCCACGACTGGACAATTTATTTTTTAAATTTTCCAATTACTGGCCAATCCACCTAGCCTGCATATTTGGGTTGCGGGGCAGAGACCCACACAGACACAGGCAAAATGTACAAACTCCACACGGACAGTGACCTGGGGCCGGGATCGAACCCAGGTCTTCGGCACAGTGAGGCAGCAGTACTAATCACTGCACCACCATGCTGCCATCTGACAACCAATTTATGATGGCCAGTCAGGCTTACAATGTGCCATGTTTAAAAGTACTGGAATCTACATATGAATACACAAGGCCCTGTTCTTTGAGGACAGAAAGAACATGTACAACCATTATACCTGTTTCAACTAAAGTGACTGGCATTCTCTGATTTATTCCCCAGAGTCAAACTGCGTGGTGTAAATTTCAAACTATGGTTGGCATAATAACCAGTCACCATCAACTGGTGCATTCCTCATGGCAACACCAGCATGGGCAGCACGGTAGCCTTGTGGATAGCACAATTGCTTCACAGCTCCAGGGTCCCAGGTTCGATTCCGGCTTGGGTCACTGTCTGTGTCGAGTCTGCACATCCTCCCCGTGTGTGCGTGGGTTTCCTCCGGGTGCTCCGGTTTCCTCCCACAGTCCAAAGATGTGCAGGTTAGGTGGATTGGCCATGATAAATTGCCCTTAGTGTCCAAAATTTCCCTTAGTGTTGGGCGGGGTTACTGGGTTATGGGGATAGGGTGGAGGTGTTGACCTTGGGTAGGGTACTCTTTCCAAGAGCCGATGCAGACTCGATGGGCCGAATGGCCTCCTTCTGCACTGTAACTTCTATGATATTCTATGAATCCATTTGCCAATCTACATTCTTCTCACGGTATTAATTGTAGTTTTCTCCCTATACTAGTATTCTTGTGAAGCGTCCTGATGAATGCAAGATGAAAAGTTTCAACAGGTCTCTGTTCAGCAATACAGAAATTCTGCACTACCAAATAGCTGAGACAATTTTTTGCTTCATAATTCCGCCAGGAACTAATTTGTTAGCGAATTTGTTGAACTTAGTCATTGCTGTCATAATCCATGGAGGACATGTTTGGCCGATTGAAGTATACAAAAATTAAGAATTGGCCTCAATCAGTTCAGATACCTTAGGAAATGGTACATTTTTCAAATGACTTTAGGCTCCGAGAAGTGAATTTGGCTTCCAGCCAGCACTAACCTTAATGCTTCCATGTTTCGTCCATTTTCTTTTACAGAGAAGCATTCGTTGCTGTTTTGAATAATACATACTTTACCCCAATGGCTTTACAAATTACACCAATTAGAAATTAGTTTCAAATTCTATATTCTTCTGTTCAGATTGAATTCCATGCAAGGCTCTGCAAGTCACTCATTCACATGGCATGATGCTTAAAGTCCCCAGATTCAGTTTTGATAAGCACTTAATTACTGGTTTGTATGACAGAACTTGTAACATGTGTTTTTACATTATAGGTTTCAACTAGGCACGTGGCTGAAAATTTACAAAGCATGTCATTGCCAAAGACAAAACACAAGGGTTATGATATGCTCACCCAAAACTGAATTAAAGGATCGAACTTACAACATGGGAAAAAAAACTTCATGCTTGCTTCAGTTTCACCAAGAGCTTGCTCTGACACCTCAAAATCTAGTCTTCTCATTTGAGTCCAAAATATTAAGACCCTGTCTGCTATCTCAAGTGAACATAATACATCATACATCTGACAGGATTTTGAACAGCAGCAGAAGACTTAACCCCGTGTCCTGGCCAATATTTATCCGCAACACATCAAGTTTGTGATGTTATCTGGTCATTATCACATTGTTTTGCTGTGCACCAGTTGACTGCCACATTTCCTAAATTACAGGAACAATTAAACTTCAAGAGCATTTAATTGGCTATAAAGTGCATTGGGATGTCAAGTTCATGAAAGGCACTATAAATGTTTATTTCTAAAGAATCAATACCAGAAAATAATTCAGACAAGATAAACATATCCTATTCTTGCCCCATGTCCATTTTGTTTTATTTTTTCATGTGATGAACATTGCTGGCAAGGCCTACAGTTATTGCCCAATCCTAGTTGCTCGAGAAGGTGGCGAGCCATCTTGAACTATTGCAGTCCATGGAGGTATAGTTGGACCCACTGTGCTGTTCGGAAGGGCCTTTCAGGACTTTGACCTAGTGAGAGTGATGTGATTATAGTTCCAGGATGGTGTGGGGCTTGATGAGGAACATGGCAAGTTGTGGTGTTCCCATTCATCTGCTGCTCTTGTTCTTTTAGGACAAGGAATGCAAGAGTTTAAAAGGAGCCTTGCTGAGTTGCTGCAGTGCATCTTGTAGATCAGGGTTTTTCAAACTCAAGGTTGTGGGCGGGTGTCGGGAGGGAGCGATCAGTTGAGGCATTCCCAATCGCGGGACATGTATCCCACGGCCGCGATCGGCTTTTATGAATGCTGATCGACTGGCCTTTAAATACCAAAGATGAAGTCTTCCCTGGCAGCGAGCAAGTCACGAGGGCGGAACGTACAGACGCCATGTGTCCTGTACGTCAGTGATTTGGGTGCAAAATCTTGAACGAGTGTGTCCTCCATTTGTAGCTGCCAGCAAGCAAACAACAGGACTGTGAGAAGAACTGAAGATGGGTCATTTTGTAATAAGGAAGAAAGGGCCAGAGTCACAAATAGGCCAGGATCTCAATGGAATCTGCTGGAGTGTTTCTCAGGAGAGTCCAGGGAAGGACAAAGCAAAGCTGGTGTGAGCTGTATGCAAAGCTGGAGGGCTCCTGGTAAACACCAAAAGAAAAATGAAGTCAGGTACAAAGCAGTCTAAAAATAATTTATTGAGGTGTGCCAATGAAAAAGAGGATGCAAAGCGCATGTGTTTTAAACGCAGGGAGGTATTGGTAAATGAAAGTTTAAAACCCTCAGAACTCCAAAGGCATGACTTGTTAGAGGACAAACATCTTGATTCTCTCTCCCCTCCCCCCCCCCCCCCCCCCCAAGAATGCAGCAAGAACTTAAATAGTCAGCTGAAATCCTCAGCAGACATGCAACATTGAATGACAAAACAAGTGAGATTGCGAGGATCAAGCAGGTTCACCTGGTACATAACCTGTTGCACTAAAAGGTAAGAAATAATGGTGGGCCACGAAGGTCGGCTCTTGTGGGTCAAGACAACCGGCTGGCCTGGTCTGTGAAGGTCAATCGGCACTGGTCGTCAAGTCTACTGGCATGGGTTCAGAAGATTAGCCACTTGTTAAAAGTGGGTCCCGGAAAAAAAAAAAGAAGTTTGAAAAACACTTGTAGATGGTATACACTGCTGCCACTGTGAGCTGGTGGGAGTGCAAGTTTAAGCTGGCAGATGGGTTACTGATCAAGCAGAGTGCTCGTTTTGGATGGCGAGAGTTTGATTTGTTGGAACTGCACTCTTCCAAGCAGGAGGAAAGTATTCCATCACACCCCTGATTTGGCCTTGGGGATGGTGGACAGGTTTTGCGAAGTCAGGAGGAGAGTTACCTCCTGTAGAATACTCAGCCTCTAATATAATAATCTTTATTAGTGTCACAAGTAGGCTTACATTAACACTGCAATTAAGTTACTGTGAAAATCCCCTAGTCACATTCCGGAGTCTGTTTGGGTACACTGAGGGAGAATTCCGTTATGTCCAATTCATCTACCAAATACATCTTTGGACTGTGGGAGAAAACCGGATCACCCGGAGGAAACTCACGCAGACACGGAGAACTTGCAGACTCTGCAGTGACCCGGGAATCGAACCCTGGTCCCTGGCATTGTGAAGCAACAGTGCTAACCACTGTACTACCGTGCCACCCCACATTGTAGCCACAGTACATTATTGGCCAGTTAAGCTCAGTTTCAGGTAAATAGCAACCCAAAAGGTGATGGCTGGGATTCAATGATGACAATGCCGTTGAGTGCTAGGGGAGCTGGCCAGTTTCTTTTCGAAGAATAGCTGAAACGCGAGTGGTGCAAGTGTTAAGTCACTAAGCTCAAATCTGAATGCTGTCCAGGTCTTGAAAAATTGTGAATGGAATTGAACATCTCTGACCTTATGAAGGAGAGGTGGACACCGATAAAGCAAGATGGTTGGGTTTAAGGGCAGCACAGTAGCATAGTGATTAGCACAGTTGCCTCACAGGTCCAGGGTTCCAGGTTAGATTCCCGGATGGGTGACTGTGTGGAGTCTGCACGTTCTCCCCGTGTCTGCGTGGGTTTCCTCCGGGTGCTCCAGTTTCCTCCCACAGTCCAAAGATGTGGGTAGGTGGATTGGCCATGCTAAATTGCCCTTAGTGTCCAAAAACTAAGTGGGGGTTACTGGGATAGGGTAGATAAGTGGGCTTGAATAGGGTGCTCTTTGTAAGGGCCGGTGCAGACTCGATGGACCGAATGGCCTCCTTCTGCACTGTAAATTCTATGATTCTATGATAAGACAATGAACTCCAGCAGCATGAACTCCAGCAGCAATGTCCGGAGGACGTGATAATTGGCCTTCAAAAACACAATCATACTTTGAGGGCTTGGTGCGACTTAAGCCCATGGAGAATCCTCCCATATCTCGAGTTCATTTTACTTGAGCTCAATTGATGCCATACTGGATCAAATGCTTCTCAGGAGTCATGCTGGAATTCAACCCTTTCGTCCACCATTGGTTCAAAACTCTTAGGGGGTTCAAAGCAGTGTGGCCTGGCTGAACCCAAACTTAGCAGTGAGCAGTTTATTGACGTGCACGCATAGCTTTAAACTACAAACTTGAATTTTGCTGATAGAAAAGACTGGCTGCAACTTGCCTGATTGGATTTGTCGGAAAGACATGTAAACTTAGACAATGTTGTACATTATGAAGTGGATGCCTGCCAGTATTGTAGCTATACTGGCACAGCATGGCAATGGTCTATAGTTAGCTCTCAAGCTCAAATCAGTGCCACAGTTGGGACTGTAGGCCCATAGACTTTGCTGTTTCTCATGATTTCAGCCATTTTTTGATATTGCAAATATATTTAGTTGGCTCATCACAGGCGTGTGTGGTGCCGAGGACCGAAGCTGAGATGGATTATCCACTCAGTACTTCTGACTAAAGAGGTCTGCAAACACTTAAGTTTTGTCTTTTGTCCTGATGTGCATTTCAAGCATGGGCCTGTTACTGGAGCCTTTTCCTCTGGTTGGTTCTTTAATTGTCATGGTTGAGACACAAAATGACAAATTTTGGAAAGAAGCCAAAGAGAAAATGCTGGAAAATCTCAGCAGTCTGGCAGCATCTGTAGGGAGAGAAAAGAGCTAACATTTCGAGTGCAGATCACGTTTGTCAAAGCTACAAGACAGAGAAAGTGAGAAATATTTATACTGTGGAGTGAGAATGAAAGATGAAAGTTTGGAAAGGATCTGTTGGTTGGGGGAAATCACTTAACTCTGTAGCATGCTGTTTCTTCTTTTTGCATGCATGTAAATCTGTTGCAGGTTGACATATCATTGTGTGTACCTGGTGCTGCCCCAGTCATTCTCTTCCACTCCTGACTAAAACCAGGGTTTGTTCTCTAGCTGACAGTAATGGCAGAGTGAAGAATGATCCAGAAATTTAGGTTAGATTGTGGTGGAATAAAATTATGCTGATCGTCCATATGGCCTCATGGATAAACTGCTGGACTGGCTAAATTTATTCCATTTAAGCACAGTGATCATACCACAAAGTGGAAGGTGCCCTTCATGTGAAAATGGGGACTTGATCTGCACACTGACTACCTATATTGCCTTGGACACATCACCTGCCACAGACAGGCACTTGTCCTTCAGGACTCAGCAAGCTCAGTTAGTAGCAGTGATACCAATCCTTTAGGCATTTATGCCCCACTCCTTATACCTTCTGTGCCTTTGCTCCCTCAGTGATAAGTGGTGTTAATCATCCAAGAGAGAGCAGATGATTGCTAGGTTTCCTTGCCCATGTTTAGGCTGATACCCGAGACTTCATGGGGTCCAAAGTCAATGCTGAGGATTTAGTGTCACTCCCTCCCGATTGTATACTAGTATGCTGCCAACCCTGGAAAGTGTAACAGTAGAACAGGATACATCCAGTGGAGGAGTCTAGGACATTGGCTTCAGTATTTAGTAAGCATGGTTTTGTCAGGTTGTTGCTGGACTAGTCTGTGGAACAGCTTCCCCAATTTCAGCATGTGATGTGATGTTCCAGAGAAAGACTTTGCCGGACAAAAAGGGCCTTTGTAATTTTGGGTGCCAGGGCTCTGTCTTGCTTTATTCACCAACTATTCTGTACTATCTGGTACAATACAGTGGCTTATTAGGAAATTTCAGTCAGAGGATATTAAGAGTGAACCACATTGCTGTGGGTCCAATTGACCTGTAAACCAGACTGGCTAAGTAATTTCGTTCCCAGAGCCAGATGGGCTTTTTATGACAATGCATTTTCATGATTACTCTTGAAACCAGCTTTTTACTTCAGATTAATAGAATTTAAATTCCCTAAGCAGCCATGATGTGACCGGAACTTGATCGCCAGAGCACAAGTCAAAGCCTCTGAATACGGTGATATTAAGAAATAACGAAGAAATTAGATGCAAAGGCCATGGGCCTTAACATCCTAGTAACATTACCACTACACACTACAAAGGATGTCTTGTGATCCCTACCGGAGCTAGAAGTTGTCCGTGGGAGACACACCCCAGAACTTGATGACCTTTCTACTTTCTGAAAGCAGCCAATCTAATCCTTCCAATGTTTGCCAATAGCAGCCAGTAAAAAGGAGCTAGCTGGTCAGTTAAGATGGAAATTTGGAGACTATCACTATCCATAGCTCCAGGCTACAACATATGCAAAGCGCATATTGCCACAGCAATTAAGACACACGTGACTTGTAAGACACTGTACTACTGCTGCCTCATGTCATATTTCCTATCTGAGTAATCAGGAAGTGGAACCCGAACTCATTTTTATAGAGTCAACCTTTAATTTGCGATAGAGATTATATTGCCTCAACTTCTATTCTAGTTTTGAAAAAAGGCAACTTCACACTGGTAGGCATCTTGTAATTTGTTCCACCTAATATAGTAAAATCCTTGTAATTAGAAGTTAATTCCTCCGACCTAACAGAATTCACCAATAAACATGATTCAGTTTATTGCACACCTCCCCGTCTACCAGTATTTAGTAATCTGCAAGGCTCAGCTATGAGACTGACAAGAACACAAGTCATTAAACCCTTCAAGGGCACTGCAGCCAGGTGATCCCAAGCTCTCTTTCCCTGGGTAAAAATAATTCTGCTCTTCAATAGATATCAATCTAGCCTAGTTTAAAAAAAATAACTGACCCAAAATCAAATCACCATAATCAGGGGTTACTACAAGTTTAAAAAAAAATCTCCACTGCTGTCCATTTACACTATCACAAATATCACCACATCAAATGAACACAGACCTCCATCTTACCAAATGTTGTTGGCTCAGTGTCGCAGCAGTCATTTCAAAGTCATGGTCTTCATGCCCCTCATATGCACAATCCCTATATTTGAGATCCTCTCCAGCCACATGTCTCAGCCAAAGTCCCAAGCTGCCATTGTTAGCCGCTAATAAACCAGTGAACTTAGAAAACTAATTTCTATGATGCTATTGCAAAATTAATGTGAGCATAAATCAGGTAAAAAAAACTACTTTACAGTTGTACAAATATTTGGCTAACGAGGCAAAGAAAAATAAAGTTAAAAAATATATTAATATTAGCCTTTATTGCAATGGGATTAGAATACAAAGGTGCATGATGCACTAATTTTATAAACACTGTTAGACCACATCTGGATTACTGAATTTGATTCTGGACACTGCATTTCAACAAGGCCTTGCGGGGGGGCGGGGGGGGGGGGAAAGAGAGAAAAGATGCGGCCCACACAGATATGGGGAGAACATGCAAACTCCATACAAACAATGACCCAGGATCAGGATCGAACCCAGGTCCTCAGTGCCTTGATGCAGCAGTGCTGACCACTACACTACTATGCTATTCTACAAGAGAAACAAGTTGACTGACCTACTCCACAGCTACCACCAGGCTGTTCGCCTTGGATCAGTGGTACCCACCTTTGAAACCGAAGACCCATGGTTCAAGCCCCAGATCAGTGACAGAAGAACAAATTTTAGACTGACGAAAATAAGCATTTTGGATCCAGTCTAACAAGGTTCCCTTTGACTCCCCAGATGCATAAAAAAATCCCATAGCACTTTTCAAAGAGCATGCAAGTTCTGATCTACAAACATTCAATCAATATCAGTCACTATAGCAGATTGTCTGGCTGTCCCTCATTGTTTGGGGGTCTTTGCTGTACACAAATTGGCAATGTTTACATACAAGTTCAAGACAATGCTACAAAACACTGATGAAAAACAGCATATAAATTGCCAATGAATAATTAATGAGTTCTGATTCAAGTTTCTTCCCACATTGGACTACTTTTAAGTGCTAGGAGCTATGTAGACAGTCGGACCAATCATGTTTTGCAAACAGCAATGGAAAGTGAACAGAGAATTGTGCTCGGAAAGGAAAAGCTTAACTAATGACACAAGAAATACCAATACACAAGAAAGTTTGAAGACACTTGTGGATTAGGGTAGGTGACCAAATACAGGCAACTAAAATAATCACTGAAAGTTTGGAGCACTAATTAAATACTCAAGGCAAGTTTAGCAATTTAGAAATATTTAATCCATGCAGCATAAATCACCATCTCAGGTGGTAAAAAACATATTTTGTAACACTTCCATATAAAGCAGAGAGTTTTCCCATTGATTTTGCTTCTATTGATAAATTTCAGCAGCAGCTTTTAAATTCAAAATCTGCCATCATGATGGATTAGTACTTGTGTGTCACTTCAAATTTATCCAAATTCTTCAGCAAAGAGATATTTTCTGCATCAATTGCTCAGAGATACCAAGCTCTCAATTCACCCAGTTATTGTATTCACTGATAGTTTGGACAACTCACTGACATGCCAAATAATCTATATCATGAAGAACACATTTCTTCATAATCTTAAAAGCCTCTCCTGAATCTTTGTGGTTCTCAGTTTTGTAGAATTAGTTGCAGTATCTCAAATCTTTTCTCTTTCCTATCAACTGCTCAGGGTGCTCAGAGCACAACACCCATGTCAATTACAATTCAAGGCATTCCAAATTCTAGAATACAAGAGAACTTAAATATACCAACAAAATAGACTCAACAGCAAATATACCCAGTCAACTGCAAGTATATCCATTTTGACTCCTTTGGAAAAAACATTTAAATTTTGGTTCACTTGCATTTGCAGCTCTGGTAGAATAATAATGAACAAATGCAATATTTAGCAAGTTGAACCTCAACTTCCATCAGCTAGTGACTGAAGTTCTTATCATCAAGTACAGCACAGCACAGCGGGAAATTTATCAGATTGACCTAGTCACGGATTTGGCTTGTTGCTCTTTACTTGTATCGCCTTCTGGCTTGTCAAGACTTCACTTGCTCTGAACCACTTGGGGATAACTATTTACACGATGCTTCCACAAATGGACTACTTTGCTTTCATTGCTTTTTGCACACCATGTTCAGCCTAGCTCCTTTGGAACCACTTCATCACTAACCCTGATGCAATGATTACATTAACAGCATTGTCTAATAAACAAGTATCAATATTTGATCTCCTCCCCTCCAATTTTCCTAGAATCTCTAGAGTACAGAGGCCATTCAGCCCATTAAGTCTGCACCGACCCTCGAAACGATTACCCTACCTCTGCCCATGCCTCAACCCTATCCCCGTAACCCCATCTAACCAGTTTGACACTAAGGGGCAATTTAGCATCATCAATCCACCCACCCTGCGCATCTTTGTACTGTGGGAGGAAACCGGAGGACCTGGAGAAAACCCATGCTGACAAGGGAGAAAGTGCAAACTCCACACAGACAGCCACTTGAGGCTGGAATCAGACCTGGGTTCCGATGGTGCTGTAATACAGTAGTGCTAACCACTATGCCACCCGTTGTTAAACTATTTACATTCCTAACATTTGCCTCCACAGTTGAGCATATCTGGTGCCTTTACAACTCTCCTGGGCCTAGTCTCAAGTATTCTTGGTTGCTGGCATTAATCTACACTTGGTTCCTGGACTCACCAATTCACTTATTGAGCTGTTTGCTGCAGAGTCCCTCTCGTCAGTCCCATTATGGTGATTGTTACCTTGTGGTCAATAGTATCAGAGCCTTCTTCTCCAGAGAACAAGTGGTGTTTGCAAGAGGTATGATCGTGACTGCTGAGTATGCTCCATGACTATCCCTCCCACCTAACTGTCTCTTATCCACAACTGCCGGTCGCTTATCCACACCTTTCCCCCATGTATTTAGATAGTGTTCTCACTCAATGCCAATGATTATACAAGCTTAATGGTTTATTGTTGTGTTTATGTGTGACACCTTACTCGGCAATGGATCTGTAGCTTTCTCTCAATCAATTCTGCTGGCAAAAAGCAATGACTTAATCATGTTACTTGTAATTAACCATCAATCATTTTCTGCTATGAAATTCTACCTCATCCATGCAAGTGTGTTTCAAAGCTTTTAACACAGCTTCTGCAGTTGTGGTATGCCATGTAATTTCTAACCAGCAAATCTAATAGTTCATGACAGAGGTAGGTTTTCTCTCACGTCACAGATCCATTCCTAGCTTTTGCCATAAATGTTGATGGCAGTAATGGTTCTGCTGGCTATTAACTGTTAATGGCATATTGAAATAAATTGTATAGCTTTTGAAATTCCCAGCCAAACAGTTTGCTGTACCTGTGCTTTGCTTTTGGTAATGCCCAAATGTGGAGTTTGAGAAATCAGCAATTTGCAGTGACTTACTATTTGTGGCAAAAACTGCTCAGGATATGCATTTTGCCAGAATATTCTGGCCGATTATGTTACGGTGCCATAATCTGAACATTGTTTTATTGAAAAATACTGACCTCTACTGGCAAGATCCAAAATCAAGTGGTGCATACAACTGAAACTCAATACCAAATTAGAGACAAGAAATGGAGGCTGCCAGTTTGAATTTTTAAAAAGGCTATTCTAATTCAGAGAATGAACATTTTCTTAAGTTCATTTGAGTTTGGATCGGTGCGCCTCAAACTATAGCCTGCCAGAGAGACCCAAGATTACTTTAAATATCAAGACATTCAAACATTAGTTGTGACTTTTACAACAGTAAGAAGTGGAAGACAGGTGTATTAAGAACCATCACGTCAAGCTGGAGACAGCAAGAATCGAGGCTCTTAAGCTACTGAGGGGAGGCGGGTCCATTCTATAACAATCCCTTTTCTCACACTACTGATACTTATTTTTCCAACCAAGGGCAATTTGGCCTGGCCAATTCACCCATCCGGCACATTTTTTGGTTGTGGGGATGAGACCTACGCAGGCATGGGCAGAATGTGCACAAACTCCACATGGACAGTGACCTGGGGCCAGGATCAAACCCAGGTAACCACTGCACCTTGTACTGTGTTCACTCAGTGGCTTGAGGAGGACGAGGAGGAAAGAGCGCGAGAGGTTCTACAACAGCACAGAACGTACATACTTAAGAATGTAACATCTGTTGAGACCAGAGGCTACAAAATAGTACAAGGACAGAAGGACAGCACAGTGGTTAGCAATGATGTCTCACAGCGCCAGGGACCCGGGTTCGATTCAGACCTCCGGCGACTGTATGGAATTTCCACATTCCCAGTGTCTGCGTGGGTTTCCTTCAGGTGCTCCAGTTTCCTTCCACAGTCCAAAGATGTGATCAGGTGGATTGGCCATTCCAAATGACCTTGGGGTGGGTTTGCAGGAATAGGGCAAGCAAAGGGCTAGTGCTGACCCAATGGGTCGAATGGCCTCCATACAGTATCCAAATGCCCGCAGCAGTCAAAGTGCAATTAGAAATAAACATGTAGGATAGCTATTACGAAGAAATGGCTGCAAAGGTTGGGGCCTGAATATTCAAAGATAGTTAACTTTTGGAGGGATAGGAAGGTAGGAAAAGATGCAAGGGATAGCTCTGTCAATGAAGAATGACAATAGTACAGTAGAGAGGTTACATTTTCTCTAAAGATAAAGATGTAGAATTAGCTTGGGTAGCAATAAGAAATATTCTACTTAAAAGTCACTCGAGTAGTTTATCGAAGCCCTAACATTAGCTACACTGTGGGGAAGCAAGTACAGGAAGAGATAATTTGGGGGGGGGGGGGGGGGGGGGGGGGGGGGGGGCATTGTGACAAAGTTAAAGCGATAATCATGGGTGATTTTAATTTGCAGATTGCAAAAATCAGATTAAAAAAGGTGGCCTGAACAATCAGCTGAGGGTTTTCAGGACAATTTCTTCGAGCAGCGTGTTCTGGAACCAAACAGTGGCATATTCTAGATCTGGTAATGTGGTAAGAGACAGGATTAATGAATGACCTCAGAGTAAAAAGTGCCCCAGGTAGCAATGAAAACGACATCGTATTCAGTTTGTGGAAGAGAAACTTAAGGGCATATTATCAGACTACAAAGACAGAGCTGGCAAGTGAACTGGGAAATTAGGTTAATTGATAGGTCAATAGTGAAATCTCTTAAATGTCTGCCATCACATTAGAAATGACGAAATGACAAAATATATTCCAGTGAAGGAAGAATCTTGTTGAGAACACACCAGGTCATACCCATCTAAGGAGGCAAATATGATGTAAAATTGAAAGAAAAGGATACAGTTCAGTAAGATTAGGTCAAATATTGGACAGAATATAAAGAACAACAAACAAATGAGGGAGAAATTAGAGTACAGGTCTAGTTTCGCCTTCTGGTCAGGCAACTCAGCTTCTCACTACCTTAAGCAGACCTCATTGAGATAGATTCAACAGATACTTGACTCAAATCTTCACTTTTGTAACTCTGGTCAGTCAAATCACCAAAAGCCTCATGCCTGGCGAGAAGCGATGAATTGTCCATCACATTTTTTTTTAAAAAGCAGGGGTGATGTGATGAAGTTTTGGTGCCACAAAGCTTATAGCAGTTATGCTTGAATATTCACCCTCTTCTCATTCCCTCCTCTCACCCAATTTCAAGATGGCGCCAGAGTGTGCTCTCCCCCAGATACTCTTCCTATCTCTTATAATACTAGCCTTTTAAAATGTAATTCTAAAAGTAATACTCTCTCCAACCATGCTCTTATGTTTACTTACAGGTCTGGAGATCCTTGGACATCGGTGGACTGACCCAATGACCTGACAGAACTGGTCCTGCTACCCGACCCTGACCTCTTATTTGGAAGTGGAAGAGGCCCGACCCTGCATAGAAATCGACCCAGCCAACGCAGCGCCCCAGCCAGAGACCCGGCTCGACATGCCCAGCAGCCCGACTCATTGGCAGAAGAGAATTGACAAGTATGCCCAACCGGGCCTAGATAGAGGCCTAACCTCAGGAATGCCGAAGCAGACCACCAACACTAGAACAGACCAAGTGACCCTGACACAACCTGACCCAGGAAGACCCTGCCAGCAACCCACAGTTAAAGCACCCCAAAACAGTGAGGACCAAGCACGCCAAAAGGAATACCCGTCCTCGCAGAACCCCAGGGCCTGACCGCATCACAAAATCACAACCTGCACCTGGGCCCCACCAGACAACAACATCGCGAGTTCTCCTATCGGATCCCAGGACCATCCAGAAGCAGTCGCTTAGAGGAAGTGAGGGGAATGCGCCAGCCTGCATGCGAGACTAAAACAACACGGTTTCAAGTCTCCTTGCCCCAACATACTCCTGATAAACGTCCAAGTAATTGAAACCAAGCTGGATGAGCTTAACTCTAGGGATGCCTCAGAGACAAGACAGGGACTGCTGTGTGGTCAGTTTCAGAGACATGGCTCTCATTCCAGCCTCACCGGACTGTGCCATACAAACTGACAGCTCATCAATACACCGGATGGACTGCACAGCGGCATCGGTCAAGACGAACAGTGGATGGGTTTGCCACCTTGTCAACTCCTCCTGTTCCGATGCTTCACAGCGCCTGGTTCGATTCCCAGCTTGGGTCAGTCTGTGCGGATTCTGCACATTCTCCCTGCGGATTCTGCAAGTTCTCCCCGTGTCTGCAAGGGTTTCCTCTGGGTGCTCCGGTTTCCTCCCAAAGTCCCAAAAGACATGCTGGCCAGATGGATTGGACATTCTGAATTCTCCCTCAGTGTACCCAAACAGGCACCGTAGTGTGGCAACTAGGGGATTTTCACAGCAACTTCATTGTAATCTTGATGTAAGCCTACTTGTGACAATAAAGATTATTGGTGCTCAGACATGGTGACCTGGCAAACTACTGCTCTCCAGACCTGGAATACCTGACTCAAGTGCCACCCATACTACCTCCCAGGGATCACAGCAGTCCATATCCCACCCCAGGTGAAAGTGAGAAAGGCACTTGATGAACCTTTCATTGCTTCAACAGTAAAACAGAATACCAGATGCCTTGTCCATCATGGCCAGGGACTTGAACCAACCAACCTCAGAGTACTGCCAAAATTCCACCACCACATCTCCAGTCCCACCAAGGCACCGACTGATCAATCCCCCCACTGCACTTCAGAAAAATCAGACCACGAGATGGTGCTCCTTTTCCCAGTATACAAGCAGAATCTTGAGCGTGAGAATCCGGTTAAAAAAGGTCATGCAATGCTGGTCTGAGGCAATGGAAAAGCTCTTCCACAACTGCTTGGAGTCAGCAGACTGGTCCATGTTCAAGAACTCAGCAGTCAACTTAGACACATATGCCACCACCATCACAGGCTTCATCAGCAAGTGTATCGAAGATTACGTGCCAAAGAAGATAGAATGTGCATTCCCCAACTGAAAACCCATGGTTTAATCAAGAGATCCAATCACTACTGCAGTCCAGGTCTGAAGCATTCAAGACAGGCGACCTCGACATATACAAGAAATCTACGTCCAACCTGTGCAAACCCATCAGGGACACCAAGAGAAAGATTAAGCTACAGTCACAGACTAACGACATGAACTCTTGTTGGTTCTGGCAGGGCTTAAACAATACAACGGACTACAATTGGGACTGAACAGGTTAGATGCAGAAGAATATTCCCAATGTTGGGGGTTTCCAGAAGTTAGTGTCACAGCTGAAGAATAAGGGATAAGCCATTCTGAGATGAGAAAGAACTTCTCTCAAGTTGTGAACTTGTGGAATTCTCTACAACCAAGCTATTGGGGCCAGTTTATTTTACATATTCAAGAGGGAGCTGGACGTGGCCCTTGCAGCTAAAGGGGTCAAGGGATATGGAGAGAAAGGAGTGGGATACTGAATTGGCATGATCAACCATCATATTGAATGGTGGTGCAGGCTCAAAAGTTTGAATGGCCCATTTTGTCAAATACACCTATTTTGTATATTTCTAAAGCAAAGCAGAGTAGAGTTTGGCAGCAGAGCACCCCTCCCCAATGAAGTCAATGCGCACTCTGCTCGTTTTGAGTAGGAAGCCAGTTGTCAAATGCCCCAACAGCCTCAGACACACCCATACCTACCGTCACAACCTCGGTCAAAATCAGCCTGGAAAGTGATCCCACAGCAAGTAATGGATCCTGACAGAGTCCCTGGTCACGCACAGAACCAACTGGCAGGTATGTTCGCAGACATCTTCAACCTCTCCCTACTCCGTTTCAAGGTTCCACCTGCTTCAAGACGACCATCATACCGGTGCCAAAGAACACCAGGCAATGTGCCTCAACGACTACCATCCAGTGGCCTTGACATCTATTATGAAGTGCTTAGAGAGGTTGGGCACGAGACATCAAATTCACACTTCAAGAATGCCTTGATCCACTGCAATTCGCACACCACCACAACATGGTGGCATGGTGCCAGTGGTTCACACTGCTGCCTCAGCACCAGGAACCCAGGTCCAATTCCAGCCCAGGGTGACTAGAGTTTATATGTTCTCCCCGTGCCTGCGTTGTTTCTTCCACAACTACAAGTTTGCTGATGGCACGACTGCAGTGGTTGGATCACAAACAACGATGAGTCAGAATACAGGAGGGAGCGATGGAGAGAACTTAGTGCCTGGTGCCAACGACAACAATCTCTCCCTCAGTGTCAGCAAAACTGTCAGTAAAACTAAGAGGTGGTCATGACTTCGAGAAGCAGTCCACATCAATGGTGCCGCGGTGGAGATGGTTAGAGGGGTTTCACAGGACAGTGCAACATCAAGGGCCAACGGGCCTGTACTGCACTGTAATGTTCTATATTCTATATTCTAACAGTCTCAAATTCCTGGGTGTGCACGTCACCAACAATCTGTCCTGGCCCACCCACATCGACACAACCACCAAGAAAGCACAACAGCGCCTTTACTTCCTTAGGAAACTTGGCATCGCCATATAGACTCTGACCAATTTTTATAGATATACCACAGAAAGCATCCTATCTGGCTGCATCATAGCCTGGTATGGCAACTGCTCGGCCCAAGACCATAATAAACTACAGCGTCATGAACACAGCCCAGTCCATCATACGAACTCACCTCCCATCTACACCTCCCAGTGTCTTGGGAAAATGGGCAGCATAATCAAAGACCCCTCCCACCCAGATTATTCTCTTCCAACCTCTCCCATTGGGCAGGAGATACAAGTCAGAGAACACTAACAGAACAAAGAAAAGTATAGCACAGGAACAGCCCCTTCGGCCATCCAAGCCTGTGCTGACCATGCAGCCGCTTAAACTAAAATCTTCTGCACTTCCAGGATCCTGATCCCTCTATTCCCATCCTATTCATGTATGTCAAGATGCCCCATAAACGTCACTATCGTCCCTGCTTCCACCACCTCCTCGGGCAGCATGTTCCAGGCACCCACTGCCCTCTGTTTTAAAAAAAAAAACTTGCCTCATACATCTCCTCTAAACCTTGCCCCTTGCACCTTAAACGTATGCCCCCTAGTAATTGACCCCCCCACCACCCCTGGGAAAAAGCCTTTGACTATCTACTCTGTCTATGCCCCTCAATTTTGTAGACCTCTATCAGGTCGCCCCTCAACCTCCGTCATTCAGGTCTCCCTCAGGTCCCACAAAGTTTGAATTCCACTGTCTGCTAGCAATGCAATTTTTGATTTCTCACTTCCCCAGCTCAATTTAAGATAGATACATGTCCATTACACATTCATGGATCGAAATGATCACAGCAAATAGAAAAGAAAAAAATGGGAATCAACATGGCGAGAGGGCCCTTAGAGAACCAGACTAGATCCAAGCTCTGCAGACCTGCCACATCCAGTCGTGAAGGGTGGTCCAGTCGTGAATGGTGGTATAAACTAACTGAACGAGACATCACAAATATTCCCTCTTAAATAATGGGGGAAGCTCAGAACATCAGTGCAAAAGAGAAGGCTGAAGCATTTGCAACAATTTTCACCCAGAAGTGCTCAGTGGATGATCCATCTAGGCCTCCTCGAGGTCCTCAGTATTTTAGATACCAGCCTTCAACCAATTCAACTCACTCCATGCTGTATGAAAAAACTAAAGGCACAGCATTCTGCAAAGGCCCATAACATTCTGGCAATAGTAGTAAAAACCTGTGCTCCAAAACTTGTCACGCCCCTGTCCAAGTTGTTCAATTACACCACCAGCACCCGTGACATGTGGCAAATTGGCCAGCTATGACCTGTACACAGAACATGACAAACCGAACCTGGCCAATTACCATCTCTGTACACTCTGAATCGATGAAGTGATGAAATGGGTAATTGACAGTGCCATCAAGTGGCACATACTCAGCTATCGCCTGCTCATTGATGCTCAGTTTGGATTCTGCAGAGAATACTCAGTTCCGGACCTCATCACAGCCTTGCTCCAAACATGGACAAAACAAAATAGGTGCTGAAGGGGGAGGAGAGATCGACTGCTCTTGACATCACGCATTTGACAGTGTGGCAGAGTCCTAGCAAAACTGGAGTCATGGTCAAAACTCTCCACTGGTTGAAGATATACCTCGCATAAAAATGGAAGATGGTCGTGGTTGTTGGAGATCAATCATCTCAATCCTGCGATGCGATATCCTAGGCCCAACTAGCTACAGCTGCTTCCATGACCTCCCTTCCATCTTATCATAAGTAGAGACGTTCACAGATGCAATGTTCAGCACCATTTGAGAGACTCTGCTGAATCAGCACATGCCCGTGGACCTGGAAAAATTCAGGCTTGGTTAAGTGGTAATTTGCACCACGAGTGTCAAGCAAAGGCCATCTGAAATAAGAATGAGTTGAACCATCTAACTTGAACTTTCAATGGCAGTATCAGTGCCAGATACACCACCATCCTGGGGTGACTATTCACCATCAACCAAACTGGACCAGCCATATAAATATTGTGGTAACAGGAAATCAGAGGCTGGGAACTTTGCGGAGTGCAAGTCACCTCCTGACTCCCAAAAGTTTAATCACCATCTGCAAAGCACAAGTCAGGTGTGTGCTGGAATTCTCTCCATTTGCCTGGATGAGTGCAGCTACAAAACACCAAAGCTTAACATCTTAGATTGGCACCTCATCCACCACAACATTCACTCCTCCATCACTGATGCAGTGGCAGCTGCTTGTATCTTTGCCAAGCAGCTTGTATCTTTGCCAAGTTGTACTGCAGCAACTCATCAAGGCTCCTTTGACTGCACCTTCTAAACTGGTGACTTAACATAGAACATACAGTGCAGGAGGCCATTCAGCCCATCGAGTCTGCACCGACCCATTTAAGCCCTCACTTCCACCCTATCCCCGTAACCCAATAACCCCTCCTACCCTTTTTGGTCACCAAGGGCAATTTATCATGGCCAATCCACCTAACCCACACATCTTTGGACTGTGGGAGGAAACCAGAGCACCCAGAGGAAACCCACGCAGACATGGGGAGAACGTGCAGACTCCACACACAGTGACCCAGCGGGGAATCGAACCTGGGACCCTGGTGCTGTAAAGCCACAGTACTATCTACTTGTGCTAGCGTACTTCTACCACCTAGAAAGGCAGCAAATGCATGGGACACTGACCACTTGCTAGTTCCCCTCCAAGCCACACACCACCCTGAACCGGAGCTATATCACCGTTTCTTATTGTCACTGGGTCAAAATCCTGGCACTCTCTTCCCAACAGTACTGTGGGTGTTCTTACAACATATGGACTGTGCAGTTCAAGGTGGCAACTTACCACCAACTTAAAAGGACAATT
This sequence comes from Scyliorhinus canicula, assembly GCF_902713615.1. Lineage (NCBI taxonomy): Eukaryota > Metazoa > Chordata > Chondrichthyes > Carcharhiniformes > Scyliorhinidae > Scyliorhinus > Scyliorhinus canicula. The sequence goes on along the minus strand of NC_052155.1, from coordinate 101,128,773 downwards.
ATACACGTGCAGCAAATGCTAACCTAACCAGCTATGCCCACATCCCAAGAATGAATACAAACAAAAATTTGCAGGCGGATCAAGGTATCACAGGAATTTGAAAGAACTCTTTCGCAGGAGGATTTTAGTCAAGAATTTTTAATACTTTCCCAAGCAACTGTCATTGGTCACCTCCCCAACAATGAAAGGATCTGATGGGGACAAACTACTTAAATCCTCAACTACTGACTTTGCTGATCCTTCTGTTATCTGTAAGCTCCATTCCACAAGGATTCAGCTCGACATTCTAATCCTTTACATTTCCATACGTTTCTACCATCTCCCCATCTTGCCATTGACTGACTATGCTTCTGAAATATAAACCAATAACCCAACATTTAGCACGATCCCAGATTGTTGATTTGCAGAGTTAACTACAAATTGAATTGTCAGTACATAATTTAGGAGCTGTGCAGTCATGAAATAGACTAATTCAGACACTGCCTCCAGATTGCTTCCTGAAACTAATTGTTCCCTTTGCCAAGTGAATGTTTTCATTGCAGTCACTTTAATCCCCTGAAGTTTCCAGGTGGTCTACAACTTTCCCCACAGAATTAAACTGAACAATTTCTAGTTATCACACAAAACGTTGGATGTTCATTGTATTGCACAAATATCTCAAAAGAAAACAGATCATAGTGAAAAATAGTGAGACCCACTGCAATACATGCATTTTAATTGGCAATATTTACTTATCTGGCATGAACAGAAAGTAGGACAAAATAGCAAATGTTATTGGCACAAGTGGGGACATGCAAAATTCTGCCAGTTCTGGCCCAATTTATCGATTTTCAAGCAAATTTGCGTCTTGACCAGTAATGCTGACACCAGTGGGCAAAATGCAAAATCAGGACTTGGGCACAGGCAATGGCTCACCCCATCTGCAATGACGAAAATTAAGCAGACCCATACAGAGTTAGAAATCGAATTTCAAACCCCTTCACTATTCCCAATTCGATCATTTCTAGAAATAGAGTTGATAGTCACATGCAGCTGCAGTGGCTTCCCCAACAATTTGAATATTTTCTCCTTTGCAAACATTAGCAATTATGGTGACCTTGCCAGCATTGTTATATAATACCCATCATGCATTTTCAGTGCAAATTTAATTGTAGTTCCTTAACAGCTTTAGAACATTACCAATGTCTCCTTTGTTTGGTTTTCAAAGTTCGTAGATTAATTAGTGGCATTATAAAGTGATGACAAAAATAAATAAATAATGGGAATAAAATGGAGTAGATGACTAATTGTACACCAGATTCTTCTGCATCCAAAAGTGTCCTCTCGCCCTTGTGTGATTATTGAAACCATTAAGATTTCAGTTTAAAAATTTTTTTTAATTGCCAACATATACTACTCAAGCAGGTGGACAGGTTAATTTCTCCAATTCATGCCAAAGAAACTAGCCCAAAAGATATATGGACTCAAGTTCTAGTTCATTGCAAAGTATTTGCTGCCAAGTCTCTTATACATTTCTAGAACGCCAACTAAAATGAACACAGTTACAGCACTTAGAAAATACTACGTCATATTACCTCCTCAACATTGGAAGCAGTCTTTGCAGAAGTCTCCATGAAAATAAGGCCATGTTCTCTTGCAAAAGCTTCCCCTTCATCCTTCTTCACTTCCCGTCTTGACTCTAAATCACTATCCAGAAGGGAAAAAAAAACAATACGTTTTGACAACATCCACAATCACACAGTAACAACCAAACTTGGGATTCTATGGCAATGAACAACCCTAGGGGAAGAGAGTTATCCAATGGTCCACTAGACTAGAGGATAGAAATTTTGTTTAATTTAAAGAACGCAACAAATTTCAAGGAAGTCACTTACAATGCAAGAAAGACAAGATACCTGGAAGTGGAAAGTTGGCACATTTTTTTTTACATCTTTCCTATCAGAGCAATATTAATAATAAGCACAAAGCAGTCACTTCGCTTTAATTTATATCAGTTAGTTTCATGATATTTTGCCAACTTGGATTGCGAAGTGCTATAAGGTACCTTTTGCAGTCAGCTTTTGGGACCGTTCTTAATTTTAATTTAGTTGCAATTGTGTTTTCACAAGTATAGATTTTATTTCCGCAATCTAATGCTGGGTTGTTCCGATATGTAGACAACCAACCCATGGCACTTCTTTTCCCCATTACAAATCCCTTTCACTGATTTGCTCCAAAATGGAGATCACCATAGCAGCACTCACTCCTCTGCCTTGAACCACCCCACTCAAAATCTTAACCATTTCCCAAGACACTGCACACCAAACATCTACCTTTGCTAAACACTTCAGGACCAAGTTACTGTTCTATTGAACCAATCCGAACTAAACACTAGTTGGGACCACCTTTCCTGGCTCCTGCTCTCCCTTTCAGAAACCCCAAAAAGTCCACTGACGAATCAGTCCTCTCCCTCCAAGCCCATTTCTAGCCTTTATTCTCCCAGATCAGTTTATTAAAAGAAATCACAGCATCAGTTTCACTCTACCTTTCTGAACTGTATTTAGGTCCCTTCTGACTAGTTCTCACATTGCACAAAACACTGTGCCTGGTCAAAGTTACCAACCAAATATCTCAACTTCAAATACAGTACATTATTTCTTCCTGTTCTTTAGCTCTCCAACAGTACGCAAATCCAAAATCTTCCATTGCTCTCACTCCAATCTAGCAATACTTGTATGTTGCTTCAAAGAGATTGTATCACTTGTCTTGCATTCACCAGGACATGAAAACCAAATTTCAAATGATCACATCAACTTATACGACAGAAGAGAGAGAGTGTTAATGGATTGGTAAGTTGACGGAGGCCACAAAGAAAGCAATAGATAACTGTAGGATCTCAAAGGTCTCTGGCAATTCAAAAAAAGCAAAAGAAATGAACATATTCCTTATGCCTGCAGAGAGTGGATCCCTGCATCTCCGAGGCACAAATCAGGACTGGGATGTTGCCCGATTGCAGCTCCAACAGCACAAGAAGCTCAACACCATAGAGGACAAAGCAGTCCACTTAATTGGCACTCCATCCACAGACATGCACTCCCTCCACCACCAACGTGCAATATAAATTGTATCCAGTATTTTGCACCTTACTTGTTGAAGATGCCAGAACCACGGAAAAAAGATTTCTTCATATACCAGAGATAAATGCTTTCAGAAGGGGCTCAAGAAACTTAACTAAAAGCAAAGATTAAGAGGCGATCTGATACAGAAGTTCAAAATTAAGAGGGGCGGTGGTTTGGAAGGTTAATAAATTGCCAACTGCTTGTAGCAGACATATATTTGTGCAAACATGATCGCCAGCTATACACAATAGTATAACATCCAACACTATTTTCTACTGATAATTAGCCAGCTGCAATCAAACTCTCAGCTTCGATGGAAGTTGATCCATTGCCAGTGGCAAGTGTTCCACTAGCCATAATATTACATTATGGGTCTCCATTTATACAGTGCATTTCTTTCCATATTGCAGCAAAAAGTATCAACGCTGAAGCAATAAAAATTGGAAAAACTATTGCAACAAGAAGCTATGGCAGTTTGGGTGCCAAGCTAGAAGAAACTGGATACAGAAGCAAACTTGAGTAAGCTCAAGGTGTGCAAGGATTTAAAAAAAAATTTATAAATGCTTTTTATTGGGTTTTTGAATAAAGTATATTCACTGTTATGTGCACAAAATAGAATACATGTATATATACACAGAAAAGAGAAGGGTACATGCACACACACAAAAAGAAAAGTTAGAATAAAATAACTGGTCAGGTATTATGTGCTGGCTCAACAACAGCAGCTCTGTACAATTGGCAGTATTGTTTGTAGCACATAAGTGGACATCTGTTTGTTTGTTTGGGGGGGGGGGGGGGGGAAGAAGCGGTACATATACATTTGGGAGCTGGGGAAACAATTACAGAACAGTTAGAGGACAATACACGGATGGATCTGGTGTTGGTGTTGTCACTTGCTTCTCCCGGATGGTTTTCGCCCGGATTTTCCTTGTTGTCTGCTCCCGTAGATGCCAAGTTTGTTATTGTTTCCTGTGCCCTCCTTCTGGCTGCCATTCCCTTGCCTCCCCCTCCCACCTCACTGATTCCACTCTATTGCTCCCCGTCTCCTCCCTATTTCACCCCCTCCCTTCTCCAGTGGTTCGCGTTTCTTTTCTGTGGAAGCAGTCTTCTGACCCTTGGACAGTGAATTTGATTTTCTCCATTTGGAAAGATTCTGAGAGGTCGGACAGCCAGTCTGCAGCTTTGGGTGGTGCTGCTGACCGCCAGCCGAACAGGAATCTACGGCGGACGATCAAGGAGGCAAGGGAGTCCGCCCTCCTCCCGAGGAATAGATCTGGCTGGTCTGATACCTGAAGACCGCCACTTTTGGGCATGGCTCCATCCTCACCCCCACCACTTTGGACATTGCCGTGAAGACAGCTGTCCAGTACCCTGCAAGTCTGGGGCAAGACCAGAACATGTGGGCGGGGTTGGTCAGGCCTCCTCGGCACCGTTCACATCCATCCTCCACCTCTGGGAAGAACCTACTCATACAAGTTGTGGGCTCTATGTACCACTTTTAGTTGCGTCAGACTGAGCCTTGCGCATGGAGGTGGAGTTGACCCTATGTATTGAGTCGCTCCAGAGTCACCACCCTATTTCAATCCCCAGGTCCTCCTCCCATTTCTTTCGCGTTGTGTCCAGTGCGGTGTATGCCCTTTCTACCAGTTGGTCATACATGTCACTACAGTTCCATTTATCTGGGATGCTTGCGTCCGGTATTGTCTGTCGTGGCGGTTGTGGATATGTCCTTGCCTCCTTTCATAGGAATTTTTTGAGTTGCAGGTACCTTAGCTCATTATCCCTGGCTAGCTGGAATTTCTCCGTCAGTTCGTCCATTGTTGCGACCCTGCCGTCCGCATATAGGTCCCTGACTGTCAGTGACCCTTTATCCTGTCCCCACTTTTTAAAGGTGGCGTCAGTCAGTGCTGGTGCGAACCTATGGTTGTTGCAGATGGAAGCTTTGTCCGACATTTTGGTCAGGCCAAATTGCTGCCGTAGTTGGTTCCAGGACTGAGATGGCTGTCACCACCTGGCTGCTGGAGCATTTTTTGGGTGGGGATGGGAGTGCCACTGTGGTGAGGGCCCAGAGGGAGGTCCCCTTGCAAGAGGCCTCTTCTGTGCACACCCACTTGGCTTCTGGCTCCTTGATCCATCCCCTTGTTCGCTCTGCCGTCGCCACCCAGCAGTAGAATTGCAGATTTGGGAGGGCTAGCCCCTACCGGATTTTGTTTATTGTAGGACCTTCTTTGGGATCCTAGCATTCTTTCTCTCCTCTTTTCTCTCCCTCCTCCCCCCCAATACGAACACCATGATTAGTTTGTCTAGTGCTTTGAAAAAGGCCTAGGGGGATGTAGATCGGGATGTATCCAAGTAGGAAGAGGTACCTGGGCAGCACATAGAACACTACAGCGCAGTACGGGCCCTTCGGCCCTCAATGTTGCGCCGACCTGTGAAACCATCTGAAGCCTATCTGACCTACACTATTCCATTTTCATCCATATGTCTATCCAGTGACCACTTAAATGCCCTTAAAGTTGGTGAGTCTACTACTGTTGCAGGCAGGGCGTTCCACACCCCTACTACTCTCTGAATAAAGAAACTGCCTCTGACATCTGTCCTATATCTACCACCCCTCAATTTAAAGCTATGTCCCCTCGTGTTGGTCATCACCATCCGAGGAAAAAGACTCTCACTGTCCACCCTATCTAACCCTCTGACCATCTTATATGTCTCTATTAAGTCACCTCTCAGCCTTCTCTCTAACGAAAACAACCTCAAGTCCCTGAGCTTTTCCTCGTAAGACCTTCCCTCCATACCAGGCAACATCCTAGTAAATCTCCTCTGAACCCTTTCCAAAGCTTCCACATCCTTCCTATAATGTGGTGACCAGAACTGCACGCAGTACTCCAGGTGCGGCCGCAAGAGAGTTATGTACAGCTGCAGCATGACCTTGTGGTTCCGAAACTCAATCCCCCTGCTTATAAAGGCTAGCACACCATATGCCTTCTTAACAGCCCTATTAACCTGGGTGGCAACTTTCAGGGATTTATGTACCTGGATGCCGAGATCTCTCTGTTCATCTACACTACCAAGAATCTTGCCATTAGCCCAGTATTCTGCATTCCTGTTACTCCTTCCAAAGTGAACCAAGTTTTCCGCATTAAACTCCATCTGCCACCTCTCAGCCCAGCTCTGCAGCTTATGTCCCTCTGTATCCTATAACATCCTTCAGCACTATCCACAACTCCACCGACCTTCGTGTCATCTGCAAATTTACTAACCCATCCTTCTACACCCTCTTCCAGGTCATTTATAAAAATGACAAACAGCAGTGGCCCCAAAACAGATCCTTGCGGTACACCACTAGTAACTGAACTCCAGGATGAACATTTGCCATCAACCACCACCCTCTGTCTTCTTTCAGCGAGCCAATTACTGATCCAAACCGCTAAATCACCTTCAATCCCATACTTCCTTATTTTCTGCACGTTCATTTTGATCACCTGGGCTCTCCCTGCAAGGGAGTGGGAATGTGTTCCATCTTTGCAGGTCTGTTTTTACTTCCTCTGTCAGACTGACGAGGTTCCATTTGTGGATCCCTTTCCAGTCATGGGCTATTTGGATCCCCAGGTAGTGGAATTTGTGTCAGGCTTGTTTAAATGTTAGTGCTGCCCCACCTGCTTGTAGGTGTATCGGGACGGTCTCGCTTTTCCTCATGTTGAGTTTGTCGCCCGAGAAGACGCCAACCTCTTTCAGGAGCGTGATGATTCCATCCATGCTGCTTTGTGGGTCCGAAATGTAGAGGAGCAGGTCATTTGCATAGTGAGACTGTGCTCTCTGCTGCCCCTTTGGATCCCCCTCCAGCTTTTTGCTGCTCGGAGAACAATTGCTAGTGGCTCGATCGCTAGAGCAAACAGAAGCAGGGACAGTGGGCATCCTTGTCTGGTGCCCCTGTGCAGCAGGAAGTATCGGGAGTTGCTGTTGTTGGTCTGTACGCTTGCCAGGGGAGCGTTGTATAGGAGGTAAACCCTGTTCCAAGCCCGAACCGCTCCAGTACCTCTGAGGTATTTCCATTCGACTCTGTCGAAGGCCTTTTTTGCGTCTAGGGAGACGATCACCTCTGGTGTTCTCTCCCTGGATGGGGTCATTATCACGTTTAGCAGGCATATGTTAGAGGTAAGATGTCTACCTTTGACAAAGCCCGTCTGGTACGTAGTCTTCTAGCCTTTTGGCTAGGATTTTGGCATCTGCGTTCAGCATTGAGATGGGTCTGTTATGACCCACATTCCGTTGGATCTTTATCTTTCTTCGGTATCAGCGAGATTGAGGCCTTTGCTAGCGTAGGTGGCAGTGTGCCCCTCGCTAGCGAGTCTGTGAAGCTGTGCAAGGATGACCAAGAACAGTTGTTTCCCTTTCCCCACACATCTGCCCAAAAACATTCTCCCTCACCTTGAACCTGTGCCCCCTTGTAGTTGAGTCTTCACCCTTGGAAAAAGCTTCTGACTATTCAGCCAGTGTATATCTCCGTTAATTTTGTTGACCTCAATCAGGTCTCCCCTCAGCCACAGTCTTGCCAATGAAAATAATCTGGGTTTATTCAACCTCTCCACATCACTACCACCCTCCAGACGAGGCAACATTCTGGTAAACCTTCTTTGAACTCTCTCCAAAGAATCCACGTCCTTCTGTTGTGCGGCGACCAGAATTGCACGCAATATTCCAAGTGTGGCCCAACAAAAGTTCTATAGAACTGTAACACGACTTGCTAAGTCTCGCCCTGGCTGGTGAAGGCAAGCAATCACACCTAAATTTGATGGTATTTGCCAGGATTGAACTTCATCTACTATTTCTCTGCCCAACTTCCAATCTATCTATATTCTGCTGCATTCTGACAATCCCTTCACTATCTGCAACTCCACCTATATTGGTCTGATGACCCAATTATTTTTTCTAAGGGGCAATATAGCATGGCCAATCCACCTAACCTGCACATCTTTGGGTTGTGGGGGTGAAACCCACGCAGACACAGGGAGAATGTGCAAACTCCACACGGACAGTGACCCAGGGCCGGAATCGAACCCAGGTCCTCAGCGCTGTAGGCAGCAGTGCTAACCACTGCTTCATGCCACCTGGGACCTTGTCAAACGCCTTACTAAAGTCCATGTAGACGACACCCACAGCCTTTCCCTCAATTTTGTCACCTCCAAACAAATCCCACAAAACCATGTTGCCCATCACGAACAAGTCCATTCACTTCCAAATGCAAATAAATCCTGTCCCTCAGCATTTCCTCCAACAGCTTCCCCACCACTGACGTCAGGCGTACCGTCCTATAATTACCTGGATTATCCCTGCTTCCCTTCTTAAGGGGCAACATTGGCTATTCTCCAGTGCTCTGGGACCTCACCTGTGGTCAAAGATGATGCAAAGATATCTGTTAAGGTCCCAGCTATTTCCTCTCATGCCTCCCACAGTAATCTGGGATATATCCCATCCGGCCCAGGGGGCGTGCTTACCTTAATGCGCTTTAAGATATCCAACAGTACCTCCTTCATTTTGCTGATATGTCCGCACACACACGCAGCCTTGCCAAACCCAAGACAGTGTCCCCCACCCTTCCACCTCCTCTAACTCAAGGGGTTGACAGAATATCAGGTAAGCTCTTCCTTTCTTTTTCTTGGTTTATCTAGAGGGGATGGCAGTGCAATATTCCTCCTGCAGAATGTTTGAGGTGAGGGACGCCGTCAGTGTCTCTGCTGATTTTACCTGTGGGAAGTGCACCCAGCTCCTCAGAAACCATGTTAGGGAACTGGAGCTGGATGAACTTCAGATCATTCGGGAGGCAGAGGTGGTCATAGATAGAAGCTTCAGGGATGTAGTTACTCCTGGGAATGAAGCTAGATGGGTGACGGTGAGAGGGGCTGGGAAGAAGCAGTCAGTACAGGGATCCCCTGTGGTTTCTCCCCTTCGTAACAAGTATACCACTTTGGATACTGGTTTGGGGGGGAAACTTACCAGGCGTAAGCCATGGAGTCTGTCCCTGTTGCTCAGAAGGGAAGGGGGGATAGGAGTAGAGCATTAGTTATTGGAGACTCCATAGTTAGGGGGATAGATAGGAGATTCTGTGGTGTGTTGCCTCCCAGGTCCCAGGGTCCACGGTGTCTCGGATCGTGTTTTCGGGATTCTTAAGGGGAAGGGGGAGGGGGAGGGGGAGCAGCCCCAAGTCGTGGTCCACATAGGCACCAACAACATAGGTAGGAAAAGGGATAGGGGTATAAGGCAGGAATTCAGGGAGCTAGGGTGGAAACTTAGATCTAGAACAAACAGTTATTATCTCTGGGTTGCTACCCGTGCCACGTCGTAGCGAGACGAGGAATAGGGAAAGAGCAGTTGAACACGTGGCTACAGGGATGGTGCAGGAGGGAGGGTTTCAGACACCTGGACCAGAGGGGTAAATTTGCTAATGCTCTTCAGGAGGGTTAAACTAATTCAGCAGTGGGTTGGGAATCTGAATTGTAGCTCCTGTATACAGGAGGTTGAGAGTAGTGAGGTCATGAGTAAGGTTTCAAAGTTGCAGGAGTGTACCGGCAGGCAGGAAGGTGTCTACTTCAACACCAGGAGCATCCGGAATAAGGTGGGGGAAACTTGCAGCATGGGTTGGTACCTGGGACGTCAATGTTGTGGCCATTTCGAAGACATGGATAGAGCAGGGAGAGGAATGGTTGTTGCAGGTGCCGGGGTTTAGATATTTCAGTAAGCTCAGGGAAGGTGGTAAAAAGAGGGAGGGGTGGCACTGTCAGTCAAGGACAGTATTACGGTGGCAGAAAGGACGTTTGAGGACAACTCATCTACTGAGGTAGTATGGGCTGAGGTTAGAAACAGGAAAGGAGGTCACCCTGATGGGAGTTTTCTATAGGCCTCCGAAAAGTTCCAGAGATGTAGAGGAAAGGATTGCAAAGATGATTCTGGATAGGAGCGAAAGTAACAGGGTAGTTATTATGGGGGACTTTAACTTTCCAAATATTGACTGGAAACACTGTAATTCGAGTACTTTAGATGGGTCCGTTTTTGTCCAATGTGTGCAGGAGGGTTTCCTGACACAGTAGGTAGATAGGCCAACAAGAGGAGAGGCCACATTGGATTTGGTACTGGGAAATGAACCAAGACAGGTGTTAGATTTGGAGGTAGGTGAGCACTTTGGTGATAGTGACGACAATTCGATTAAGTTTACTTTAGTGATGGAAAGGGATAGGTATATACCACAGGGCAAGAGTTATAGCTGGGGGGAAAGGCAATTATGATGCGATGAGGCAAGACTTAGGATGCATAGGATGGGGAGGGAAACTGCAGGGGATGGGCACAATTGAAATGTGGAGCTTGTTCAAGGAACAGCTACTGCATGTCCTTGATAAGTATATACACCTGTCAGGCAGGGAGGAAGTGGTCGAGCGAGGGAACCGTGGTTTACTAAATTAGTTGAATCACTTGTCAAGAGGAATAAGGAGGCTTATGTAAAGATGAGACGTGAAAGTTCAGTTAGGGCTCTCGAGAGTTACAAGTTAGCTCGGAAGGACCTAAAGAGAGAGCCAAGAGGAGCCAGGAGGGGACATGAGAAGTCTTTGGCAGGTCGGATCAAGGATAACCCTAAAGCTTTCTATAGGTATGTCAGGAGTAAAAGAATGACGAGGTAAGAGTAGGGCCAGTCAAGGACAGTAGTGGGAAGTTGTGCGTGGAGTACAAGGAGATAGGAGAGGTGCTAAATGAATATTTTTCATCAGTATTCACACAGGAAAAAGACAATGTTGTCGAGGAGAATACTGAAATACAGGCTACTAGACGAGAAGGGCTTGAGGTTCATAAGGAGGAGGAGATGTTAGCAATTCTGGAAAGTGTGAAAATAGATAAGTCTCATGGGCCGGATGGGATTTATCCTAGGATTCTCTGGGAAGCTAGGGAAGAGATTGCTGAGGCTCTGATCTTTAAGGCAAATGGAATTTTGTCCTTCATTGCTAGAGGGATGGAGTTTAAGACTAGGGAGGTTATGTTGCAATTGTATACGGTGTTAGTGAGGCCACACCTGGAGTATTGTGTTCAGTTTTGGTCTCCTTACTTGAGAAAGAATGTACTGGCACTGGATGGTGTGCAGAGGAGATTCACTAGGTTAATCCCAGAGCTGAAGGGGTTGGATTATGAGGAGAGGTTGAGTAGACTGGGACTGTACTCGTTGGAATTTAGAAGGATGAGGGGGGAATCTTATAGAAACATTTAAAATTATGAAGGGAATAGATAGGATAGAAGCGGGCAGGTTGTTTCCACTGGCGGGTGAAAGCAGAACTAGGGGACATAGCCTCAAAATAAGGGGAAGTAGATTTAGGACTGAGTTTAGGAGGAACTTCTTCACCCAAAGGGTTGTGAATCTATGGAATTCCTTGCCCAGTGAAGCAGTTGAGGCTCCTTCATTAAATGTTTTTAAAGTAAAGATAGACAGTTTTTTGAAGAATAAAGGGATTAAGGGTTATGGCGTTCGGGCCGGAAAGTGGAGCTGAGTCCACAAAAGATCAGCCATGATCTCATTGAATGGCGGAGCAGGCTCGAGGGGCCAGATGGCCTACTCCTGCTCCTAGTTCTTATGTTCTTAAGTCATCTTTGTCTACAGGAATAGTGCCAGAGGACTGGAGGATAGCAAATTTTGTCCCCTTGTACAAGAAGGGGAGTAGAGATAACCCTGGTAACTATAGACCAGTGAGCCTTACTTCTGTTGTGGGAAAAGTCTTGGAAAGGTTTATAAGAGATAGGATGTATAATCATCTGGAAAGGAATAATTTGATTAGAGATAGTCAACATGGTTTTGTGAAGGGTAGGTCGTGCCTCACAAACCTTATTGAGTTCTTCGAGAAGGTGACCAAACAGGTGGATGAGGGTAAAGCAGTTGATGTGGTGTATATGGATGTCAGTAAAGCTTTTGATAAGGTTCCCCACGGTAGGCTATTGCAGAAAATACAGAGGCATGGGATTCAGGGTGATTGAGCAGTTTGGATCAGAAATTGGCTAGCTGGAGGAAGACAAAGGGCGGTGGTTGATGGGAAATGTTCAGGCTGGAGTCCAGTTACTAGTTGTGTACCGCAGGGTCTGTTTTGGGGCCACTGCTGTTTGTCATTTTTATAAATGACCTGGAGGAGGGCGTAGAAGTATGGGTGAGTAAATTTGCAGATGACACTAAAGTCGGTGGAGTTTTGGACAGTGCAGAAGGATGTTACAAGTTACAGAGGGACATATATAAGCTGCAGAGCTGGCAAATGGAGTTTAATGCAGAAAAGTGTGAGGTGATTCATTTTGGAAGGAATAACAGAAAAGCAGAGTACTGGGCTAATGGTAAGATTCTTGGTAGTGTGGATAGCAGATAGATCTCGGTGTCCATGTCCATAGATCCCTGAAAGTTGCCACCCAGGTTGAGAGGGTTGTTAAGAGGCGTACGGTGTGTTAGCTTTTATTGGTAGAGGGATTGAGTTTCGGAGCCATGAGGTCATGTTGCAGTTGTACAAAACTCTGGTGCAGCCGCATTTGGAGTATTGCGTGCAGTTCTGGTCACCGCACTATAGGAAGGATGTGGAAGCATTGGAAAGGGTGCAGAGATTTACCAGGATGTTGCCTGGTATGGAGGGAAGATCTTACGAGGAAAGGCTAAGGGACTTGAGGCTGTTTTCGTTAGAGAGAAGAAGGTTAAGAGGGGACTTAATTGAGGCATACAGGATGATCAGAGGATTAGATAGGGTGGACATCGAGAGCCTTTTTCCTCAGATGGTGATGTCTAGCACGAGGGGACATAGCTTTAAATTGACAGGAGATAGATATCGGACAGATGTCAGGGGTAGGTTCTTTACTCAGAGTAGTAAGGGCGTGGAATGCCCTGCCTGCAACAGTAGTGGACTCGCCAACACCAAGGGCATTCAAATGGTCATTGGATAAGACATATGGACGATAAGGCAATAGTGTAGATGGGCTTTAATGGTTCAAATTTTCAGATTTAAGACATCTCGTGGAGTTCCCCAATAGGCAATACTAGGACCACTGTTTTCCTGGATATATATTATGACCCAAGCTTGGGTGCACAGAGCACAATTTCAAAATTTGCAAATGACATAGATATAATGAAATGGGTGGACATGTGCCAGGTGAAATTTAACCAAAACTGAGCAGGAAGAAAAATGGAGATATAATATAAGCTACAGCATGTCATAGTAAAAGCAGTGTAAGAATACAAACCATGGGGTTACGTATACACAACTGCTGAAGATGACAGGGTGGGTTGAGAAAATGGTTAAAGCATACAGGATCCTGGATATTATATATTTTTTAAATCGGCATGGGAATATAAGCAATGGTTTGGCATTAACTGAAGTACTGTGTTAAATGCTGGGCACTAAACATCAGTAAGCATGTGAAGGCTTCAGAGAACTTCAGTTACAGGAATAGATTGGAGAGGCTGCAGTTGTTCTGCTTGTAGAGGAGATTTGATGGAAGTGTTCAAAATCATGAGGAATCTGAACACATCTGGGCAGCATGGCGTCACAGTGGGAGCACTGTTGTCTCAGTACCAGGGACCCAGGTTCAACTCCATCCTTGGGCGACTGAAGTTTTCACATTCTCCCCATGCCTGCGTGTTTCTACAGTGCGCTCCGGTTTCCTCCCACAGTCCAAAGATGTACAGGTTAGGTGAATAGGCCATGATAAATTGTTCCTTCATGTCCAAAATTCAAGGTGGGGTTAATAGGGTGGGGCTGTGCGCCAAGGTAGGGCGCTCTTTCAATGGGGCCGAATGGGGCCCACAATGAGGGATTCTATTCTGGCAGTTATTAACTGCTCCACTGGAAGAAGGGCCGAATTTTTTTTTTTTAAATATGCATTTAATGGCAGGGATTTACCTCTGTGGTGGTAGCAGATTTATTTCAAAAGCAAATTGGATTGGCATCTGAAGATAAAATAAAACACAGGACAGGTTAAGGGCAACAGAATGAAATACTGAGTTGTTTCTATAGAGAGCTGTTGCAGAGAAAGGCCCAATAGCCTCCTGTGCTCGACGCATTTCAATTCCAATTCTCGTCTTTCCATCGTAATACTTGTTTTAGTCAGCTGTTTTAAACCCAGTCAGTTTTTGCTATCTTTGTAGGTTGCCACATGTAAATTAAAATTTTACCTCTTATTTCCAATAAGCATGATGACCATGTTGGAGTTGGAATGTTGGCGAGCATCTTCTAACCAAGTTGTCAAGTGATTGAAAGTGTCCCTTCTGTGAAGAAATTTTTTTGAGATAAAAGGGTTCAAGTCTATTGTTGAACAGCTGCATGCTTACATCCTTAGCATAACTCCAAGCTAACATGCAAACCCTCAGCCCATCTCCTGCCTGTTCCCAACCTCCCTTTCAGAAAGGTCAACACCGTGGGTTAGCCCTGATGCCTCACGGCGCTGAGGTCCCAGGTTTGATCGCGGCTCTGGGTCATTGTCAGCGTGGAGTTTGCACATTCTCCCAGTGTTTGCGTGGGTTTCGCCCCCACAACCCAAAGATGTGCAGGGTAGGTGAATTGGCCACTTTAAATTGCCCCTTAATTGGAAAAAATGAATTGAGTACACTAAATTTAAAAAAAAAAAAATTTTTTTTAAAAAAGGTCAACACCACTAAACTCAAATACCATTTATGTTTGAATTAGTTCAGTGACTTCCATCCCACAACAGGTAAACTGCTTGATAGAAGACATAACAGGCAACAGTTATTCAGACTGTTCTGCTGCATCATTACCAGTGCCCCTCTTTTTAAAATTCATTTTACACGATATGGGCGTCACTGTTTCGGCCAGCATTTATTGCTCATCCCACATATGTACATAAACGTGGTTCCATAATTGCGTACTCCAAGTCGTTAGGACATCGACAACACGCAAATAGTCAACTGTAGTACACCAAGACAGGTCTAATCCAATCTTTGGCACCTACAAGTAGTGTGTCACCAGTATGTGATATACATCGAATGTTGCCTCTATATCTTGGACCAAAATTTACCCTTCTGCCACCACCTTCAACTCAGGAAATGTTCCTTGTCTGATCAGCAGCAAGCAAATTAGCTAGAAAGTTTTCGATCCAGCAAGACTGCAGCATCCCAAATGGAGCTTCTGACAAACAGGGCCCAGAAAGGGTTGCAAAACACCAGGGTCCATGCCCCATGGGAGCCTGGGCCTGGATTCAAGCCAGTACCAGAACAACAGTAATCATTGGCTGAGTAGTCTGTCAAGTGAGATAGTCCACGTGCCAGACTGGCTGCTTTGGACACTGCAAGAACAATTATTGGCCAATAAGCGTGTGTCAGATTCTGAAGTTCTTCCTTCCTTGATGCTGGGCTCTGTGGCAGCTTTGCTGTTTTAGGGGTAGAGGATGCAGTGGGCTTCTTCAGACCTGGAGCACAAGGTAAACAAGATAAAGCACCAGCCTCTACATTACATTACTAGCGAGTGTAACAAAGCTATAAATAATCTAGTTACAAAAATAGCGACAACGGCCTTCAAAAAGCTGCAGGGGTTCTGCAATTGTGCCACGGTATCAGTGCCTTCTCAGTCTCATTTTCCTGAAGCAAAGCAATGTTCCAGTTCCTCAGTACCTGCCCAGTAACAGTACATCAGTGCCCGCCACTAACAAGCCAAAGATGGGATCCAAGGAAATTTGCCAAATTGGTCCAGAATTGGCCGAATGGCAGGAAGCAGAGGGCAATGGTAGAGTGGTGTTTTTCTGACTGGAAGCCAGTGCCCAGTGGGGTCCTCCTGCAGGGATCAGTGTCAGGGACCTTGCTGTTTATGGTTTATATAAAAATGATTTGGACATGTAGGAGGGTTGATCAGCAAGTTCACAGATGATACTAAAATTGGTGGGGTGGTAAATAGTGAGGATAGCCTTAGATCACAGGAAGATATAGATAGGCTGTTTAGAGGCAAATGGAATTCAATCCAGATAACTGAGTGGATGCACCTGAGCAGGACCAAGGATCAGAGGGGCCTTGGGTGTGCATGCAAGAGACTACAAGACATAGGAGCAGAATTGGTCATTTGGCCCATCAAGTCTGTTCTATTATTCAATCGTGGCTGATATGTTTCTCATCCCCATTCTCCTGCTTTCTCCCCCTAACCCGAACCCCCTATTAAATCAAGAATCTATCTGTCTTAAAGACACTCAAATTATTTGGCCTCCACAACCTTCTGCACACCACCCTGTGGCTGAAGAACTTCCTCCACATCAGTTTTCAAGGATCGTCCCTTCAGTTTGAGGCTGTGGCCTTGGGCTCCAGTTTTTCCAACTAGTGGAAACATCCTCTTCACGTCAACTCATCGAGGCCTCACAGTATGGGGTCGGAGCATGGTCTTCTGCACTCAGGTGCATCCCTGGTCTTGTATTCTAGCCCTCTCGGCATGAATGCTAACATTGCATTCGCTTTCCTAACTGCCAACTGAACCCAACGTTAACCTTGCCCTTGGCTTCTGATTTCCTAAGCCTTTTTATATTTAGAAAATAGTCTATCCTTCCAGGCACGCTGCCTTCTGCCAGTCAGCCAATCCTCTATCCATGCCAGTATCTTACCCATAACACCATGAGCCAACAGCCTCCTACACAGCACCTTGTAAAAGGCCTTCTGGAAATCCAAACAGATCATGTCCATTGGTTCGGCTTTGTCTAACTTGTACACCCGTCCCTTAAAGTAGCAGCGCAGGTGGATACAGTGGTTAAGGAGGCATTGGTACAGTTGCCTCTATTAGCCACAGCATAGAGTTTAAGAGCAGGGAGGCTATATTGGACTTGTATAAAACATTGGTTAGACCACAGCTGGAGTATTGGGTGCAGTTCTGGGATCCAAATTATAAGAGAGATGTGATAGCACTGAAAAGAGTTCAGAGGAGATTCAGAGGGTTGTTGCCTAAGCTGGAGAACTTTAGCTACGAAGAGAGATTGGATAGACTGCGATAAAAGCAAATTACTGCAGATGCTAGAATCTGAAACAAAACAGAAAATACTGGACAATATCAGCAGATCTAACAGCATTGGAGGAGAGAAAAGTGAGCCAACGTTTAGAGTGTGGATAACCATCAAAGCTAGGGAGAACTGGAAATAGGATCGGATTTATACTGTAATGGGGTGGGAGGGGGCCAGTGATAGGTGGACATGGACAAAGATGTCAAGGACAGAAGACAAAAGGAATGTAAATTGGAGTGATCAACGTCCATCTCCACCTATCACTAGCCCCCTCTCCAGCCCCATCCCCCCATTGCAGTATAAATCTGACTCCATTTCCAGCTCTCTCACTTTGACAAAGTCATCCAGACTCAAAGCATTAGCACCATTTCCTCTTCACTGATCCTGTCAGACCTGCTGATATTGTCCAGTAGTTTCTGTTTTTGGGTAGACTGAGGTTGTTTTCCTTGGAGCAGAGAAACCGGGAATGACATGATTGAGATGTATAAATTTATATGGGGCATAGAGTAGACAGGAAGAACTTTTCCCCTTGGAGGGATCAATGACCAAGGGACATAAGTTTAGACGGAATGAAGGGGAAAAACATCTTCACCTAGAGGGTGGAGAGAGTCTCAAACTCACTGTCTGAAAGGACAGTGGAGGCAGAGTCCCTGATAATATGTGCAACTGCAATGTCAAGGCATACAAGGCTGTGGGCTAAGTTCTGGAAAATGGGATTAGAATTCATGCATGGTTGGTTGACTGCTAGAAGACATGATGGGCTAAAAGGCCTTTTCTGTGCTGTAGACCTTGATCACTAAACTCAAGCAAGGGGACTTTATCCTCCCTGGTCTGTGTTAGGTGTGGAGGTAGGAGAAGATTGCACCATTTGCAGAACACCAACCACCTATCCAGTGATAGTCAACTAATGCAATATGAAATATGATGGAATCTTCCTGGCCTGTCCGCACTTTCACAGACTCTGTACTTACAATTTGCTCCTCTGCTTTGCCCCTGGATTTTCTCTCCAATTTATGTGGAAAGGAATATTTCCCAACCTCATGCTGAGGGGGGAGGCTCACCTGGCAGAACACCATGACAGAACTTGGAAAATGCACAGTCTTCAGAATGGCTGCCAGTTAGCTTTAACTGATCAGATTTTTTGCCTTGGGAAATCAAAGGATATGGAGAGCAAACAGGGATGTGGAGTTGAAACCCAGCCATTATAATGAATGGCAGAGCAAGCTCAAAGGGCCATACAGTCTACTCCTGCTCCAATTCTTGTGGAAACACAGTCACACTTCATATGCCCGGGCTTTCAGCACAATCTTCAGATGGATATGGCTCCCTACCAGGAGCATGACATTGAACCGCTTGCTCCGCACTCAAAAGAACATTTATAGAAAGCATTCCTTTACACATCTGCACATTTTGACTTGACAAAGATCTGATTCAGCACATTCGCCAGCAGATCCATTGAGGCCAGGAACTGGTAGATCAGGAAGACCAAACAAGTCCCTTTAACTACAGTACTGCCAACAACTATGGGAAATTTATATGTCAAGAGTTGATGGCACTATCAACATAAAACTAGTTTTGTAACAAATAGAAACATATAGCAGAAACTCTAGTTCCAGCAAATTCAGAAAATTAGACCCTTCTTTTTCCCCAGATTTCTTTCCGCAATCATGACAAATGCCAGGGTCTGCTGCTTTCAAGGGAATCAATAGCACACAACCTCAGACGACTTGACTTGTGCTAAAATCTGGATGTTGGTAGTGTGCTTCAATGGGTCCTGGAGTCATGCTGATGGACTCGCTGTTCCAATTCAGAGACCATTACTTCGAGAAATTTGCCCAAAACTTGCACATATTTTCATGTGTAAAATGTTAAAGCTCAAACACCCTTGTAGGTCAGCAAAGTTAGTGAAAAATAAACGTGTCAGACAATAATAGCAGCAATAAAATTGACGGCTTTTTTGCTGTAAACCTGCTATAATTGGCAATAAAATATTCATGACTATCACCTCTTCCCTGGCTCCCCTTGCGCTCTTTCCAAAATTGATGGAAATGAGAAGCTGGGAATATTTAAATTTTTTGAAACTAACCTATCGAGGCGAATAATAACCTCAGGCCAAGTGTTCAACTCATTCCATCACCAAGGGGGATAGTGCCATATCTTGCTATTTGTCCAAGCAATAGTACTGCTGCAGCAAGAACTAGCTCCGGCTGCAGCCTACAGAGAAGGTATGTTTGGGTTTTTGCGTAATCACAGGCAAACATGTGTTTTGCTGCATCTATGCCAACTGCAGGGAGAGTCTGAGAAAATTAATATCACAAAATAAGGGAAGTGGCAAAGGTTTTGAATCAGTATTTTGGAAATTTGGAAAATCATAATTTCATCAGGCAGAGTCAACATGGATTTGAGAAAGGGAAATCACATTTAACTAATTTATTAGTCATGATGTGGAGATGCTGGCGTTGGACTGGGGCGAGCACAGCAAGAAGTCTTACAACACCAGGTTAAAGTCCAACAGGTTTGTTTCAAACACTAGCTTTCAGAGCATTGCTCCTTCCTCAGGGAGGAGAGCCTGTAGGTGTGGTGAACTTGAATTTCCAAAAGGCGTTGATCAGATATCACCAACGGTTACACGTTTTAGGGGATAACATATTAGCATGGATGAATTCTTGGTTATCTACGAGGAAGTAGAAAGCTGGGGTGACATTTTCAGGTTGGCAAGCTGTAACAAGGAGTGCCACATGGATCACAACTATTTACAATCTACATCAATATTTGGAAGCAACAGAATATCTGGTATCTAAATTTGTCAATGACATCAGGATAGGTAGAAAAGTTAGTTGCCAAGAGGCAGATATTCTGCAAAGGGATTTAGATTGATTAAGTCCATGGGCAAAAATCTATGTAATGTGGGAAAATGGGAACTTCCCCAATTTAGCAAAAATAGAAATAGGGAAACAGGATCAGAGTAAGATCATTCAGCCCTTCCAACCTACTCCCCTATTTAATTTCATGGTTGATCCTCGATCTTATGCCCACCCTCTCCCATAGACCTCAAAACCCAAGTCTAGAAATCCATTTCCTTCTTAAATATATTGTGACTTGTCCTCTACCAGAGGGCTCTACAGGTTCACCACCCTTGGAGGGAAGTTTCTCCTCATCTTACTCCTACAACCCGTAGCCAGAGACTGTGTCCCTTTGTTCTATAAACAGGAAACACATCCCTGCGTCCAGCCCCATCTGAATATTATACCTTCCAATGAGATCCGCTCGTTCTTCTAAGCTCCAGTGAATACAGGCCTAGTCGACCCAATCTCCCTTTGTATGACAATCCTGCAAACCCAGGAATCAGTCTGGTGAACCTTTGCTGCATTCCCTCTACACACGTTTATTCTTTATTAAATAAGACAACCAGAATTGCACACAATACTCCAGGTGTGGTCTCACCAGTGCCCTGTACAGCTGCAGCAAGACATCCATGCTCCTGCATTTGGGTCCTCTTGCAATGAAGACAAACATTCTAATTGCCTTCTTTATTGCTTGCTGCACCAGAGTGCTTGCTTTCAGTGACTAGTGTACAGGTCCCTTTGTACATCATTTCCCAATCTTTCACTACTTAAATAATAATCTGCCATCATTTTTCCTACCAATGCTGATAACTTCATACTTATCCACTTCATACTGCATATGCCATGTTTTTGCCCACTTACCTCAATTTATCTAAATTGCCACGAGTATATTTTTCCAATTAAGAGGCAATTTTGCATGGCCAATCCACCTACCCTTTGTGTTGTGAGTGCGACCCACGCAGACTCAAGGATAATGTGCAAACTCCACACGGACAGTGACCTGGGTCTGGGATCGAGCCCTGGTCCTCGACAGCATGAGGCAGCAACCACTAGGCCACTGTGCTGACCTACCTCATCCTATTAATTGAATAGCTGGGGCCCAAGCACTGATCCCTGAGGGACCCCACTTGTCACCATCACCTGCCACTCTTTTAAAAAAAAAAATTTCAAAAAATTCCTAGTTTCCTGTCTGCTAACCAATTTTCAATCCATGCCGATATATTACCTCAATCCCATGTGCTTAATTTTGCACACTAACCTCTTGTGGGACTATCAAAAGCTTTCCGAAAATCCAACTAAATCATATCCACTGGCTGTTGCTCATCTATTCTACTAGTTGCATCCAGTAGGTTTGTCAAACAGGATTTTCCTTTCATAGATTCAGGTGACATTTGACTAATCCTGTTGATATTTCGCCAAGTGTAGGGCAGCACGGTGGCCTAGTGGTTAGCACAACCACCTCATGGCGCTGAGGTCCCAGGTTCGATCCCGGCTCTGGGTCACTGTCCGTGTGGAGTTTGCACATTCTCCCCGTGTCTGCGTAGGTTTCGCCCCCACAACCCAAAAATGTGCAGAGTAGGTGGATTGGCCACGCTAAATTGCCCCCTTAATTGGAAAAAATAATTGGATAATCTAAATTTTAAAAAAATAAATAAAAAATTTCTCCAAGTGTCCTGTAATCACATCCCTTATAATTTCCTGACTAGTGATTTTAGGGTAACCTCTAATTCTCAAGCTTTCCCCCTCTCTCCTTAAGATTTGGGTTACATTTGCAATCCTCCAATCTGCCAGGGCTACTCCAGAATCTACTTAAATTTGGATGACGATGACCTACGCATTCAATATGTCCATGGCCACCTCCGTTCATATCCCGAGATGTCGATCATGAAGTCCTGGGGAATATCAGCTTCCAGTCCCATTAACTGATCCAGCATTTTGTGTTTAAGCGATATTAATTTCCTACAATTCCTCCTTCGCAAGACTCTTGATTTCTTAGCATTTCTGGAAAGTTTTGTGCCTTCCTCAGTGAAGACGAAGTACTTGCTTAATTGCTCTGCCATTTTTGTTCTCCACTTGAGGTTCTTGTTTCGGACTGTAAGGGACTTGCATTTATCTTCACCAATCTCTTCTTTTTAAATAAATTTAGAGTCCCCAATTATAGAGCAATTTAGCATGGTCAATTCACCTACCCTGAATATCTTTGGGTTGTTGGGGGGGGGGGGGGAAGAGAAGGAAGGAAGGGGAGAGACCCACGCAGATATGGGAAGAATGTGCAAACTCCACACGGACAGTGACTGGGGACCCGGGATTGAACCCGGTCCTCGGCGTGTGAGGCAGCAGTGCTAACCACTATACCACCATGCTGATTTACATACAACGCTTTCACAGTCCACTTAATTGCAAACTTAATCATACACATGTGGATTTTGAGTAGCTGCAGCTGGAGCCACTTCTTGCACAAGTGGTCATCCTGAACACTGGAAGCATCTGGACTTCCCAGATCACATGAGGGCATTCCACATGGCCAAGCTGCCCTGCCATGACTTACCCTGAAATTACTCCCTTCAGCTCCTCCAGTTTAGAGACCAAATACAGCAGAAATACTCCAAGTCCTACTTACCAATGCCACTTTTCTTTGAGGAAGAAAATGAAAGGAGCACCACATTCCCTCCCTTACCAAACCCAAGTACCCAAACACATTCCAAAGCAACATTCCAGGAAAAAAGTTATTTAAATGGTGAAAGGTTGCTGAATCTGGTGGGAGGGGGGTATCTGGGTGCCGTGATACATGTTTGATAAGAATATACTGGTACACCAAGTTTTTAAAAAAATAAATTTAGCGTACCCAATTATTTTTTTCCAATTAATGGGCAATTTAGCATGGCCAATCCACCTAACCTGCACATCTTTTGGGTTGTGGGGGTGAAACCCACGCAGGCACGGGGAGAATGTGCAAACTCCACACGGACAGTGACCCAGGGCCGGGATTCGAACCCGGGTCCTCAGCGCCATAGGCAGCAATGCTAACCACTGTGCCACCATGCTGCCCGGTGGTACACCAAGTTAGTAGAAACACAAATGGAATGTTTGGGAATGGAACATAAAATATAGAAGACTAAAAGGAGGGTAGTTTTACAACAGCTGCACAATGTCTTGGTAAGACCACATCTGGAATACTGTTTTGCTCTCTTTACTTGAAAACAATAATTCGGTTAGAATCAGTTCAGAGAAGGTTCATTTGATTCATTTCTGGGATGAAGAACATATTTTATGAAGCAAAGTTGAACAGATCAGGCCGATATCCATTGGGAGTATTGGATCATCAAATGTATTCAAGGCCAGATTAGACACATTTGAGAGACAAGTCAAAGGTTATGGAGAGCAGACAGCAAACTAGAGTTGAGACCACAACAGATCAGCCATTATCTTATTGAATGGCCGAGCAGGTTCGAAAGGCTGAATGCCCTACTCTTGTCCTTGCATTAATGTTTATTCCCAACTATGTTTATTCACAGGTTCCCACCAAATTTAATACAAGTCAATAATCCAATATAATTACACCTTCGATCAAAGAACTGAAAACCAACTAAATTTAAGTTACCTTGTGATGTCATAAACTAGCAAGGCACCAGCAGCTCCTCTGTAGTAGGATCTTGTGATGGAACGGAAAGACTCCTGACCAGCCTAGTGACAATAAAATAGAATCTTGTTTTGTTACTTACCCAAGGCTTATATGACCAATGAATTACAAATATGCGCTTGTTGGGAGGGGAATTTAAGTGTGGGCATCACAGCTCATCAGTACTATTAATATTTATTATTTCATAGTCTTGTCCCCCTGACACCATGTGGTTACAGGACAGCCATAATTCATCTCAGATTGGTGATTTGTTCCTTCAATACTTGTATGCTGTAAATAAGCGAAGGCAGGCAGAGCAGGAGCAGAAGGCGTGGAAATTACAGAGGTCTGCAAGAACCACTGAATGGGGAAACTTCAATTATCCTAATATCAACAGAGTACTTGTGTAAATGGGAGAAAAATGAGTATATCTGAAACGTGTTCAGGAGAAATGTCCTAACAGTATGTTTCTGGCTCATAGGAGGCAGTATTGCTGGATCTAGTTCTGGTAGTGAAGTTGGCCAATTGCATCACGTGCCAGGAGTACAATAAGGAAACAGTAGCATCATAAAGTTTACAATAACTATGCAAAAGGACAATTGAAGTAAAAATTTGGAATTGGAGGAAGACCAATATCAAGGGGTTGTTGCAACTATCTAGTTCATTGCAGAGGTACCATTTAGTTCTGGTAAGATAGTTGTGAAGGTATGGTAACCAAAATGCTGGGCTTTCAAGATTGCCAGAATACCTAAAAGAACAATGGCAATTCAGAAGGTTATCCATATTTGTTTAATAGTGTCAAAATAGAAGAGATGAAGCCATAAAACAGCAAGTGGGCTTGCTTAGCTGGTAAACTGGAGACATGATGCCAACATTGCTTGCAAAGTGCAGTCCAGAGAGGTGTTTTGTTTTGAAAGTTAACTAAATTAGTTTAAATGTATTCAGAACCCTGAAAAGGCATGGACTAGTAGGATTTAGAAATGGAGGCAGTACAAAACCAAGGAAAATGAATAAACTTCATAAAACAATCTTGACCACAAGATGTAGCAGCAGATATAAGCCATTCAGCCCATCGGGTCTGCTCTGCCATTCATTGAGATCATGGAAGTTTGTAGAACTATGGATGGAGTGCGCAGGATATGGCATGATTAAAAGTAGGCAAGGAGATTCCTATCTACTCTTTCTGCATTCAAGTCAGAGCCCCATCCGTCTGCACTACAACCACAATGCAGCTATTCTAAATGAATCCAGACACCATCCACATGCCAAGACAAATTGTATTACGAAATGATCAACAAATTGCATAAGTTTTTTTTTACACATCAGTTTATATGAATATTTAAATACAAATCTGCTCTTTTGCTACAACTGTGCACGGAAGTCAAATCAGAGAAAGACCTCAATTTTACATTTGAATTGAAAACAAAAACAGCTGCAGAAACTAGCACAAGTCAACTTTTTATAGACACTGTTTAAAAGACTATAATAGTTGTCCATATCCATACCGGGTCCATCTTGACTATCAGTTCAGCAATCAAATGTATAAGACATGGAAACTGAAATGGAGGAACAGACTTACAGTATCCCAAATCTGAAGTTTTATTTGTTTTCCATCAATGGTTATCATTCGAGCCCCAAATTCTACACCTAAATCAAATTAGAAAAAAATATTAATGTGCAACAGCAAGACGGTTTTGCAGGACAAATCCTCAAAGTAGTAAAAAGAATTGGAAACCTCTTCAGCCAAAGTAAAATTTTGCATTCCACCAAATTATTCAAGTGACTTTGAACATTTTGCATGAAAACAGAGTGCTATTCCGTGACAAGTGCTGACAATACTTTAATGGAGTTGTAATGAAGTAGAAATTGCTGACTTCATTTATCTAAATTAGCAACTTAATCTACTTTTGATTTTAAGTGACATTCATAACAAGCTATTCTATTATACGAATTTCATGTGCATCTTATTAAATGCTTATATATTCCATAATTATTCAAATTTTGGGACATTTGTTTGCCATTTAATAATTATATATAAAAAATAATATTTGGCCATAAGGACCCTTGAGCCTGCTCAGCCATTTAACAAGGTCATGGATAATCCTCAACCTTCGCACTTTCCCACCAATCCAAAAATCTATCAACTTCAGCCAATTACAGTATCCACATAAGAAATCCAAAGAGTCACAACCCTCCTGAGGGAAGGAATTTCCCCTCCTCTCATTCCAAAATGGCTGTGCTCTTATCCCGAGCCCATTCCCCCCCCCCCCCTACTTTTGTTTTTAAGGGGAAACAGCATTTGCCCTATCAAACCCCTTCAAAATCTTACATGTTTCAATGAGGTCATGTCATTCTTCTAAACACAAAGACCAGAGCCCCATTCTCTCAAGTCTTTTCATCTCATCCCTGGAATCACAAAGTAAACCTTGTCACAGTCCCTCTAAAGTATATAAGTATGGAGACCAACAAACTCTGGTGTTTTCTCAACAGTCCTGAATATCTACAATGGGACAGCTCTTTACACTTCAATCCCTTTGCCTA
Source organism: Scyliorhinus canicula (assembly GCF_902713615.1). Classification (NCBI taxonomy): domain Eukaryota; kingdom Metazoa; phylum Chordata; class Chondrichthyes; order Carcharhiniformes; family Scyliorhinidae; genus Scyliorhinus; species Scyliorhinus canicula. Next base: position 101,102,680 of record NC_052155.1, on the reverse strand, counting down.
GAATTCAAAACAGTCTTTCTAATTGCTTGCAATACCCACAAATTAACTGTTTTCTTACACAAATTCCACTGAACATTTAACAGTTCCCTCACCTTTTAAAACACAATTTATTTTTTCTAATCTTAAGTGAATACCTTCATGTTTCACCATCTGTAACCTTCTTGCCCACTCAACATATCTATATGGCCTTTTGCAGATTCCTGGTGCTCCACAGAATACTTTCTTTACCATGCGTACAGTGCCCATAGTTCCTTCATCCAAGATTATTGCACCCCACTACTAACAGCCTTCCAACCTGAAAATTATCCATTTATTCCTAATCCCTATCCTTTTCTGTGACACCTTATCGAATGCCTTGTGAAAATCCAAACATACAGCAAGCACTGGTTCCCCTAGAGCTTCCTCTTCCTGCCAGTTACAAAACATCTTTCATGAAACTATGCTGATGTTGCTTAACATTATGGATTTGTGAAGTGCTGCCAACATTTATTTAGTAATTGACTCCAGCATTTTCCCCAACAACTGAAGCCAGGCTAACTGGCTTGTTTCCTCCATCTCTTGAAAAGCAGTGCTAGATTGCTATCTACCAAACCAATAGAATTATTCAAAGAGTGCGAGAACTCAAGATCGTTAATCAACACATCAAACATCTCTGTAAAGACTTATTTTAGGATTTTGATGACTGGGTCTTCTATTCATTTGCTTTCAGTCCCATCAATCTGACTTATTAACAGCTAATTACTTGCATGCCTCTGAAGGGCTGTTAAATTTTCCAAGATTTTTTATGTCAAAACAGTCAATATGTTGATTAAGGAGAAGTTGCATGTACATCAAAACACTTCTGGAACAATCATGCTCAAATCACAGAGCATATTGTCCAGGTTACATGGAAAAGTACAATTTAATCAGTTTAACCTGGATGGAATGCAGACCATTGCAAACCCTACCACTGATCCGGCAGCAGGTTTCCTCTCTTCTCCCGTTTCACTTTGCCATGTCAATTACCACCACCTCCCTCGGCTTCACATGCTCCATCTTCAACTCTTCCTTTATCTGCTCCATTATTTGACCTACATCTACTATCTACTCACCAACTCCCACATCTACCTCGATAGTAAGGATAAGTAGCAGCAAATTTAAAACTGAATGGAGAAGAAAAACTTCTCCCAAAGGGTTGTGAATCTGTGGAATTTGCTACTCCAGAATGCAATGGATGCTGGGACAGTGAGTAAATTTGAGGGGCGAGGGGGGGGGGTAGTCGTTGCAGATTTTTAGATGGCAATGGGTTGAAAGGTTATGTAGAACAGGCAGGACGGTGGCGTTAAGGCCAGGATGAGATCAGCCATGATTGCAAGGCGAAGCGGACTTGATGGGCCTGGCCTAATCCTGTTCCGATATCTTATGAACTTAGCACAATTCCTCTCCCCTAGATTTCAGCAAGACTGAATCCCATTCTCATTCTTTTCTGATGATGTAATTGGTGTTTCCAGTATTACTTTCCCTCCCATCCTAAACCACACTGGGGTGGAAGGTGGGCAAAGGAAACCACAGTCATTGAATCCTCACCTTTGCTGCCACTTCCTCTCCACTTTCCCTCTCAGGTAAAGGCAACATTCCCTTTGCAACACCCTAGTCCACTCATCTATCATCGCCAATGACCTGGCCCTTCCTGTGGAAGCTTAAAACCTTTGCCGTTATCTCCTCCCCCCACCATCCAGGGTTCCAAATAACCCTTCAAGGTTAAACTGATTTAATTGTACCTTTTAGCATTCTGTATGTACTGTTTATAATGTGGCTGCATTTATACTGAAGGTCAAACACAAATTGGGTGCTTGCCTTGAAAACACCTCTCTTCAACCTGCACAAGTCAAAAAAAAACAGGAGCAACCCTCAAGCCTGCTCTACCATCCATCATAGGTGAACTTTTAACATTAATTCCAATCTTTCATCCTATACCCACATCCCTTAATTATTGTACTTCCAAGATCTATTTTAGCCCACAAGATAATTAATGATTGAACACCCCCTGCCTTTCGAGATGGAGAACACTCAACCCGCCGTTATAAATTTCTCATCTCAGTTCTGGGATTTAGATTTAGAACAGTACAGCACAGAACAGGCCCTTCGGCCCCCGACATTGCGCCTAGCAATGACCACCCTACTCAAACTCACGTATCCACCCTATACCCACAACCCAACAACTCCCCCTTAACCTTACCTTTTAGAACACTACGGGCAATTTAGCATGGCCAATCCACCTAACCCGCACATCTTTGGACTGTGGGAGGAAACCGGAGCACCCGGAGAAAACCCACGCACACACGGGGAGGACGTGCAGACTCCGCACAGACAGTGACCCAGCCGGGAACCGAACCTGGGACCCTGGAGCTGTGAAGCACTGATGCTAACCATTATGCTACCGTGCTGTGGCCTCCAAGTTCAAAACTGCCAAATTATTGGAAAACAGCCCCTCACAGCATGCTCTCAGATTCTTGTCTCAATGAAATCACCTCATGTCACTCATCTTTCCTTGCAGCAAAAGCATATTTGTCCCCAGGAAAGCAACCAACTCAAAAACCCTTTATTAATTGCAGCAAGAGTCTTTATTTGATACTCCCTTGCAATAAAAGCTAACATTCGAGCTAGCCTCTTTGCTGCACTTGCATGTTAACTTTGTCATTCCTGTACAAGAGCCTCCAAATCCCTCTGAATACTAACATTTACTGAGGAGGCAGTGGCATCATGGCATCACTGCACTGGAAAACGAGAGACCATGGTGACAGGGGTTCAATTCCCACCACGGCAGCTGGCATTAACAAATCTGGAACATGAAGCTAGTCTCAGTAATGTTGACTATGACAATGATTATCAATTGTAAAAACCCATTTGCTTTGCGAATGTCCTTTCGAGAAGGCAGTCTGCCACCCTTACTTGGGCTGGCCTATACGCGACTCCAGACCCATAGCAATGTGGCTCTTCACGGCCCTCAAGTCACTTAGTTCCAAGGGCTATTCGGGATGGGCAACCAATGTTGGTCGTCAGCAACAGCCACATCCCAAAGGATTTTCAAGTCTCCTTTGTTTTAAAAACATAATCTACGTTTCCATCCTTCCTACTGATCCAGTAGTCCCCAAAATAGTCCACATGTGCCTATCTAGTTTGTTTACCAACATTCGATCCATATTACTCCAATCTAGCCATTTTAGTTTTCCATCGCACTCCAACCTCAGCCTTGGACCTCCTAAATTGGCCCATGAAGCTCAAGGAGCCATAATTCATCTATTGATAAAGTATTGTAGATACTTCCAGAGCATACTTTTTCCAGACCATGTTGTCTATTGTCCTTTAAAACCTCTGGACCCATCTTTCATTTACTTGCCCCATCATGCACTTTTACCTTTTTAAATATTTTCTGCCTTCCACTATCACATAGCTTCCCTTTTGTTCTTTCCCCTCCTGTAACATAATAGCTTGTCACAAGTAGGCTTCAATGAAGGTACTGTGAAAAGCCCCTAGTTGCCACATTCTGGTGCCTCTTCAGAGAGGCCGGTACGAGAATTGAATCCGCGCTGCTAGCCTGGTTCTGCATTACAAGCCAGCTGTTCAGCCCACTGTGCTAAACCAGCCCCTGTTACACTAACTTTCAATTATGATGAAAGCTTGAAAGATTTCTCTACATTCACAAGTGATGCTCAGTCTTACACGCATTTTCGGCTTTTATTTCAAAATTTCACCAACCATTGCTTTGCTTGAGCAGTTTCCAGGCACCCCTGGAGAGGGGTGAACTACTAGAGACTGATAAACAACACAAAACCCTGTCCCCAAAGAAAATCCTGTCCCAATTCAACATCCACACACTCTGGCAGGATGTCACCAAATAACACAAGATATCTAGCCTTCATGGATATTTATGCAGTGAACAATAAGTATTCTATTGGGGAGGCAAGAAGGCAGTCAAAGGGCTATTGAGCTCAATATGTACTCACCAATGGTAAGGTCATGAACAGGTTGAAATCTCTTGTCTGTGAACTGTAATAATAAACATGACTTTCCCACACCTGCAAAATAAGAGATTGCTATTAGAATATTACATTTTATACAAGAGGTTAAATGGCCTATGGTGTCAAAATAATTTTTTTAAATGGCAGAATGAATCATTGATACAAAGCAAATCACCAGAAAGAAATACCAAATTTACACTTTTACGCATTTTAAAAGTTCTTCTGCAGGGACAGCTCAGTGGCACATTGGTTAGCACTGCTGCCTCATGGCCGAGGACCAGAGTTTGATCCTGGCTCTGGTTCACTGTCCGTGTGGAATTTACACATTGTGTCTGCATGGGGCACACCCCCACAACCCAAAGATGTGCAGGCTAGATGGATTGGCCACACGCAGTGGGAAAAGGAAATTGGGTACTCAATTTTTATTTTTAAAAATTCTTCTGCTTCACCTCAAAAAAGTGGTTTTGGGGGGTGGGGGGGAAGAAGAAGAGAAGAGAAAAAGAAAACAACAGATGGTGGCCACAAGGGATGAAGGTGATACAGCTAATAGAGGCCCAATTTCAGGAGTTGCGGCATCTTAATGGATGCAGCGGTGGCAGCACACGAGATGGTTCTCGTTGCAGAGACAGCGTGGTCTCCGTTGGAAGCCCAGTTGAGTTCCTGTTGCATTGCCTACCATCCATCCAAAGGATTTAGAGGAGAACCAAGGCGAGCCAGTGAGGAACCCGACTATGTCCAGTGTCTCTGGTGAGTTGGAAAGAGGTTACCAGCTGAGTTTGGGGGGGGGGGGGAAGAGAGAAGACAACAGCTTGGATTTGATGGAGCATATTTAATCTTGTTTCAGTCCTGGGGTTGGGTTGGCCTTCAAAACCCTGGTTCTGTGGTCTTGTTCCTATTGCCGGTCGAGAGGGGTTGGGATTGCCCCAACTGGTTAGGCAAATGCCCCTGCTGGGGCAGAGGTAGTTGACTGCCTGGGCTAGTCAGCATGCTGGAACTACTGAGATTTGTGCTCAGTTCGGTGGAATCCAAGATCCTGGAAAGTGCCCCGTTTTAGATCCTTCATGCACCAGTGGGGTGGTCTTTATTCAGATGACTACCTCATTTCTCAGTTATTATCCTGGACTTTACTCCCTAATAATCATGCAGTTGTCTGTTAACGTTGTCTATTCATGCAATGTCAATTCAATTCAATTTTCTTCCTTTCCTAATCTAATTACTGGATGCTTTTGCAGTTGTCTCTTCCAACAGTATTAATAATAGTAACAGAAATAAAGTCTCTAATTTTGGTCTCGTGGCTCTGATGGTTGTAGTGAACCTCCCAGGAAAACAGCATTGGCACTACCTCACCATACTTTAATGATACAAATTGCAAAGTTTGTTGTTCCTGTATGGGGTTAATTGCAAAGCTATGAATACAATATTTCATAACCAATTCTGGTACAAAGCACAATTATTTATGTATTTATTTTTTTTAAGTGACTGCCATAATTATAGTTGAACAATTCTCTGCTACCAAAATATGCCCATGTATAAAACAACAGGAAAGAGAATCCTTTAATTGGAGTAGTCAACAAAATTGAAGAGCACGAGTGAAACAGTTAATTTAAGAATAGCATATATCAAAGTTATGAAACTGCTTTTACAAATAAACATGACAATTTCTGCCAGATAATTAAATTACTATACAGCTACATAGGTCCTTGTTTAATATGCTTAATACTTCAAATCTGGAACAAATAGTGATGCTCTATTAGAAAGCAGAGACAATACTGGGAATAATTCTAAAAGGATTATAGGGTTTTCCATTTATTTATATAAATTTAGATTACCCAATTATTTTTTCCAATTAAGGGGCAATTTAGCGTGGCCAATCCACATACTCTGCACATTTTTGAGTTGTGGGGGGGAATCCCACGCAGACACGGGGAGAATGTGTAAACTCCACACGGACAGTGACCCAGAGCTGGGATCGAACCTGGGACCTCAGCACCATGAGGCAGCTGTGCGAACCACTAGGCCATCATGCTGCCCAGGGTTTTCCATTTCTTATCACAAATGCAATACAGATCATAACTTCGTAACATTGCGAGCAAAGGAGGAGCATAAGAGTGTAGGAATCAAACTGAACCTTGCTCTCCAGCCAGCATTCATATTTGCAAGCGCAAGGATTTCTACGGGGATGCAGTCAGAGACATTTCCATGCCACAGGCGGAACAGCTGTACAGGAAGGTAGAAGATTGTGAAAATAGTGAAATGAGATTGCATAGTTAAGGAAACAGATGATATTCTAGTATGCTGTGTTGCTTTGCTGGTGTCAAGGATGGCACCGAGTAACTGCAGGGCACTTGGAAAGGGACAGTCAGATGGCATGGTCCATATCAATACAGTATCATATGGGTAGCAAGAGGGATGAGGTCCTGCAGGCAGATTTAAAGGAGCTGGGAATCAGCCAATAAAAGCTAGTAATTTCTAAATTTGATTCCCAGTGTCATGCGCTATGCGGCAGCTCCCAAATGGAGTTGCCAGCCCAATTGGTGGGGTCACAGAAACAATGAATTAAGTCACAAGCTCCTCCTCCTCCAAGACTGCACCTTGCAACAGTACCAAGGTCCAGTCCCTCAGTCTGCGAGCAGAGTCACAACAGTATGAACAGTAAGTCTGATGAGCAAGTTATTGATTTACCCTGCCCCCACTTCAGCCACAATCTTTACTGATAATGCCTTAGTTTTACACTGAATGGAAATAAGGTTGGCACGGTACAGGCACTCAGAAAATGATGTGGCAATAACAACAGAGACCTGGGAACTAAATATTCCTAGATACAAGGAGGCCAGGAAAGATGGGCAGGGAAAAAAAAGGAGGGGGTGGAAGCACAGATTAAGGAAAATATTACAAAGGAGATATTGAATTTTGAGGGTCAAAGAAGAATCTATGTGGTTAGTTAAAAAAACAATAGAGGTACCATTTACACTATAGGATGTGTTTGATAGATCAACTGGTGAGAAAGTTTTGGAGGAATGTTATGGACAGGAGAAAGAGGGGGGTAATGTCCTTCTTCTCCCACCTCTCAACCACAACAGATGTATTTTAAACAAGTGTTTTAACACGTTGAGTGCTGTGAATTTCAAGAGGAGACAAGACAGGCTTGTGTAGGGATAAATTAGATGAATAGTTTATTTTGTCAACAACCACACATTTCACACAAACACTCAAATGATTACAAAATGCAAACGCATCTAGATTTCTAATCAAGTCACTTCTAATATCAGTCAGAGATGGTATTTGGAAACATTGCCAGCCTGAAGATTCCAAGTTCACTGAAGACATGAACACTCCGTGGCTTACTCCAAGCAACAGCAGGTTTCTGGCTTTTTTGAGTTCAAAACTCTGTCCGAGCCCCTGTACTGAAGGCACAATTCCACAATTAACAAATTAGTCCCACCTCTCTGCCTGAGGCCAAGCTTCCAGGCAGGGTTCTTCCTTTTGCCAGCTAAGGTGCCTTCCCTCGGATTTCATACCCTGGACTCTCTGCTCTGGGATGTCTTTGGGAATGAATAAGTATTTCCCATCACAAGTCAGTTTCTGGCATGTTCTATGTGCAGAACCCCAGAGTGCAGAAGGAGGCCGCCATTTGGCCCATTGAGTCTGCACTGACTCTCTGAAAGAGTACCTACCTAGGCCCACTCCCCCACCCCATCTCTGCAACCCCACACCCCATCTAACCTACAAATCTTTGGACACAAAGGGGTAATTTAGCATGGCCAATCCACCTAACCTGCACTTTTTTTGGACGGTGGGAAAAGAGTGGTGCACCTAGAGGAAGCCCACGCAGACATGGGGGCAAGTGCAAACTCACATACCCGGGTCTCGTGCACAGTGAGGCAGCAGTGCTAGCCACTGTGCTGCATATTCATTGTATTGTCCACACGAAAGACTGATGAGCTAGGCAACTGTCAGACAATGGGGACTGTTTGCTACCCCCATCAACAATCCAGTTATGAACAGCTTCCAAATATATACTTGCATTTCCATCTCCAAGAGGCTAGAATGTCTGTAGTACTGTTATTAAACACTAATTGACATTAAGAGGGGTAGTCATCAGCTTGGGAAAAGCTGTTTAAACCTCTGACCTCACAGAGATATGGTTGAGGAAGTAGGCGTTTCCTTTCTGTGCAGGCAACACAAAAGGTCACTTGTCGGCTGCTTACACGCCCCCCGCCCCCCCCCCCCCCCCCCCCCCAAGGCCATCTCGTCAAGGTACACTGCCCATATTCCATTCTTTTTTCCTTGCTTAATATGTTTTAATACCAAATCTGGAACAAATGGCAGCAATGCTCCATTTAAAAAAAAGTGCAGATGTAGGAATGATTCTAAAATTGTTTTCCATTTACTATCCGAGATGCATTGCTAAACATGTAGGTTCATAAGGAAAGACAGTATGGTGAGAAATAATCTGCCCAGGAAAACTGGAATCAAAAGGTTGGGAGGCAAAACAGTAACACAACAACAGACTGCCTTTAAAGGAAGGAGGCTTTGGATGTAGTCAGAGGTCAATTCCCATGGGGCGGGGGGGGGGGGGGGGGCAAAGTGATAGCTCCCTGGACGACGAAAGGGAGAGTGCATGAGAAATAAAGAGATCAGGCCGAATAGCCCATCAAACCTGCTTCAGATGTTGAGTTTATCGCTGTTTGTCCGTCTGAATTTTCTTGATACTGTTAGTAAGTACACTATCTGCTAGATCAGATTCTTGATCTCCCTCACCCCGGTTCCCCAGAGTCCTCCTCACTCAGTCATCATAACCCTGGTGCAGTCTTGCATATCTACTGGGTGTGACATGTTTGGAGCAAGTCATACAGATACTTCTAACAATCCCTTGCATGTCAGTGCCTCCAGCTCACTAGGCTGAAGTGATAAAAAGGCAGAGATGCTTACTCATAGCTTGGGACAGTTTTGCTGCCCCCAAACTTCTGTCCAGACACAACTTGCTCTACCATCTCTTAGAACAAACCTAAAATAATGGATACCAATTTGTATTTTCTTATCCACACCACAAACTTGCTCAAAGCACTACATTACTCCAAGACTTCAAATACTGCCTCAAAAACAGACAAGCAACAAGTCCCGGGTTTGATTCCCAGCTTGGGTCACTGTCAGTGTAGACTTAGAACATAGAACATAGAACAGTACAGCACAGAACAGGCCCTTCGGCCCTCAATGTTGTGCCGAGCCATGATCACCCCACTCAAACCCACGTTTCCACCCTATACCCGTAACCCAACAACCCCCCCCTTAACCTTACTTTTATTAGGACACTACGGACAATTTAGCATGGCCAATCCACCTAACCCGCACATCTTTGGACTGTGGGAGGAAACCGGAGCACCCGGAGGAAACCCACGCACACAGGGGGAGGACGTGCAGACTCCACACAGACAGTGACCCAGCCGGGAATCGAACCTGGGACCCTGGAGCTGTGAAGCATTTATGCTAACCACCATGCTGCCCCGTGACTTCTCCCCGTGTCTGCGTACGTTTCCTCCGGGCACTCCGGTTTCCTCCCACAAGTCCCAAAAGACGTGCTTCTTAGGTGAATTGGATATTCTGAAATCTCCTTCAGTGCACCCGAACAGGTGCCGGAATGTGGCGACTAGGGGCTTTTCAGTATCTTCATTGCAGTGTTAATGCAAGCCTACTTGTGACAATAAGATTACTTGGGAGGCAAAAAGCAAAACTCCCTTTTCTTCTGTCCCAAATTCCAATATGTTTGTTACAAGACAACCCATACCTGAGCACTCTTTGCAACCAGTTAGCTTCAGTTCACTTCATTTGCAGTTGTAACAATTATATTAAGGGCACTTATGCTATTTCTTTTAATGGCACTGTTTGAAAGAAACACTGGCCAGAACATGCAATAATGTTTAATGTTACAAGCAGGCTTACATTAACATTGCAATGAAGTTACTGTGAAAATCCCCTCATCGCCACACTCGTGCCTGTTCGGGTACACAGGGGGAGAATTCCGAATGTCCAAAATACCTAACAGCATGTCTTTCGGGACTTGTGGGAGGAAACCGGAGCACCCAGAGGAAACCCACACAGACACAGGGAGAAGGTGCAGACTCCACAGACAGTGACCGAAGCCGGGAATCGAACTTGGGACCCTGAAGCTGTGGAGTAATAGTGCTACCCACTTGTACTACCCAATACCTTGTTACTTAAAACTTGCATTTATATAGCGCTTTCATGGTCACCAGATGTCGGTTGGTTTTACAGCCAACAAAGTACTTTTTGGAGTGTCGCAATACAAGAAATATGTTTAAAATGCACCTGAAACATAATAACAGGCAGACAGGCCTCAACCTCACTGATCTTTCAGTGGAGGCTAGATTATATGCTCAAATTCATAGTGGAACCTGAACCCACAACTTTTCTCGTTCTGATGCAAGAAAGCTTGGTTAATTTGCAAACAAATAGATAGTAGGTAACCCATTAACCGGAGGACCATATTTATAGAATTAATGCCTAGAAGCTTTTTGGAGCTCTGCAATTCAATTGGAAGCACTTTGCAGAATCTGTTGTAATTTTTTGAAAAAAAAACCTGAAATTTATTATAACTAGACTTTTAATATACCAACACACAAGCATGGTTTTAAGTTATTAAATGTTTGGTCAAGGAAGAGTAACATTATATTAAGTAGCCCAAAGTTTCCGCAGTTTGCTGTGCTGATTAAATTAATTGTGCCAGACAGCTAACAGAGCACACCATTTATGTGGAAAGCAGACAGCAACTAGTGCAGTTGTGCAGTTAAGCACGAAGTGCTGTCCAAGATACACAGCTCCCCTGGAAGCTGCACAGAAATATTTAACTGTCTGGTTCCCCATTCAAAAGCATTGAATGGCATAAAGTTTATGTATTAATGACATTGATGTAGATTAAACTGGTGACAGATTAGGGGATGTACATTTTTAATTGCATGCAAGTCAATTACTACCAAAACTCGACTGGCACTGAAAATAAAAAGCTGCTGTAATCGACTTGATGTACTGGGAGGTATTAAAGTAAACATTTCTATCTTTGTCCTTCATCACCTTTGCTTAATCCAATCTTTCTTTCCTTCTCTTTATTCAATGCCTGATTTGACATTGCATTCAATGTTCTAACTTTACACATACTGGCTCAGAGTCTATGCTGCACAATTCTTCAACCTCAGTGGTCAAGTAGACAGTTGTGCGCCCTGGTCAGAGATTTGGATGTCCTACTGACAGAAACTTGTTAGGCAAAACCCCATGGTAAGTCTGTTGGGAAGAGCCATTTGTTTGCTCCTTGGAGTAAAATCTGGCACTCGCAACAATAAACTTGTATAAATCTAGATGTTCCCGTAACAGCCTCCCCGAACAGGTGCCGGAATGTGGCAACTAGGGGCTTTTCACAGTAACTTCATTTGAAGCCCACTTGTGACAATAAGCGATTCTCATTTCATTTTCATGTTATACAATTGGTTATTCTGCCTAGTCACACTAGTTAAATATATTACAGAACGTAGGAATGTAGTGCTGGGGTGGAGAAAAAAATAGTAAACTTAACACTTAAGCAAAGTTAAGTTGCTAACTTAATTACTAACAAATCTATCAAATAAAAAAAATCTCCAATCCTCATAACAGATAGTTAACAATACATTTTCAGTCCAATACTTAATTCAAAGTTCTTAAACTGGAAAAGCATCTGTCACTTACCCAGAAAGTCTCTAAACAGTAATGCACTTAAGCCCAAATTCTTATCTCATGTTTATGCAAATAGTGCTAGGAAGCTGGGTATTTTCCAAATTAACTCTCCATTATGACAATTATAATAGAGCAGTCATGAATCTTGAGCAGATTCTCAAAAATTCTTAACCTGATTGGTAGAACAAACAGTTATGGCTCATTAAATATCAACTCATCTCAGTATTTTATATTAATGTGCATGCCTATTTTTCACACCATAATCACACTAGTAATAGTGGAGGTATTGCAGCAGGCTTAGAGGCAGTTTGAATAAGCACAAAATTACACTAAATAAGATTAAATTATATCTAGACATCTGGGAACAAATTATTTCCCCCACCTCTAATTCTACTTCACCATAGATTACACTTGGTCTTGACTAGAGTACAATACCAAATACAAGAAGTTGTTACATCATGTACACGGTGAAATTCACGTTTAAAATCTCCCATGTACATTTAGAAGCCACAAGAGCAGCATTTGTGAAATATTACTTTAACAGCTGTGAAGATTACCACAGCATTCTTGTTGAGCCCTAACTTTAAGTTCCAGATACATTGGACATTACCAATTTTCATGCTATGCACACTTATGAAGAACATCTAGTATTGTATCCTTTCAGATTTATCATTGAGGGCTGACAATATTCTCAACAAGACGCCAGGATAACAAACACTCCTGATTACAGGTCTATCACTGGGAGAAGAGCAATTTCACATGAATTATGCCCACAATTTATTGTGAATTAAGCCCAAAAACATGCAAAGAAGTTCTATTATTTCCTACAACAACATTGCAAATTCAAAACAAAAATTAGTCCATCAAATGTACACCTAACAGTTAAAATTCATCACAAACCAAGGATCATTTGCTGGATCTTGAAAGTAGAGTTAGCAAATCAGGTAACTGTACAAGGATATTATAACTGTCAATGAAGTGAACGGAGACCAATTGGTTGCAAAGAATGGTCAGATATGGGTTGTCTTGTTAACTGCTGGGAATTTGGGGCAGAGGAAAAGGCAGTTTTGTTTTCTGCCTCCTAAGAGTGCTTGCACAAATTTATTAAGCAGCGAAAGACAGTAAAGGTCACAAACCGGACAACAAGCTCACCATCAATGCTGTTCCCTACCCACCTCCGCAATTCTGACAGATACAGGTCCCTAGTGTTAGCTTCACACAAGACTACTAAATGTCATTTACACAGCCTCGGCATCATACAATACAACTAAACTTAATTTACACAGCCGGAGGCATTAAAAAATGTAATTGTTCCCGAAAATATAATTACGCCGAAGTGATCTACTACCACATGGCTGACTTCATATTGAAAGAACTTCTCTCCCCATCCACGAGAGCTATGCAGCAGTGAAATAAAGAAAATCTACATTTTACTGGAAATGGTCTCAGACCAAGGTTATCTGGAATGTGTTCTTCCCCAGTTCGGCCACACAAACTTGTAGATCACAATAAATGGCAGTCATAAATGCCAATGAAGAAGTGCCAAGCCGGGATTGGTCATTTATATAGTTGTTTTAATATAAATTTAAAGTACTTAATTTTTTTTTTTTTTACAATTAAGGGCCAATTTAGCCTGACCAATCCACCTACCCTGCACATCTTTGGGTTGTGGGGGCGAGACCCAAGCAAACAGAAGGAGAAATGTGCAAATTCCACCATGATAGTGACCCGGGGCTGGGATCAAACCCAGGACCTCAGCGCCGTTAGGCAGCAGTGCAAACCACTGCCGCCCTTGGTCAGTTACAGTTGAGTATACATTAGTGGCATCAAATTTTTTTAACTAGACGTATCATGGGAAAGTTACCATATTTCCAAGAAACTGAAAACAAAAAGAGAAGTTACTGCAATAGAATGATTGAATTATTTGAACATTAGCCTGAAATAAACTGAAGCAATTTTAATTGTCATATTAAAATTATACAAAGGATTCAAAAAATCCAGTTTGCCCATCACACCCACTCCTTATCACTCCTAAAATGCAACAATTGTCTAGTCCTAACCCAGGAACCGTGCGACAACACAAAATTTTAATTCTGCGAAGCATACATTAAACAAAACTCTATATCAAACTTTAAATGCTACATTATTCATCCTTATAGGTCCATGTCTTGGAATAATATTTCTATGCCTCCAGCAATTCACCATAATAATGTTGTATAGGATTGTTTCAATGGCTTGAATTTTGGGATTGTAGCCATGGCAAAACAGTCAAGCTGTTATTTTGCTGACAATTTGTGTATGCACATTTTCTGTTAACCACAGAAATTTAGAAGTTGCTGACAGCAATTCCCCACTCTTACGCAGTGTATGCTGTTGAAGTTCTTGCAGAAGGCAAACTTTAAAAAAAGTTACATGAGAACTTCCCCTCTCACATCATAAGTTCACTGTTAAAATTCTGGAAAAGTTACCCCTTGCAAATGAGGTGTTTAGCTTGAGCAGTGCACCAAGACACCTGCAGAACAACCCCTACAGCCTTAGAAAATGAATTTTATTTTTGTGATTTAACATTTTTGCATTATATCAGTTTTAAATGTTTTACATTCCAGCTTGTGTTATGTCCCAATCTTTATTTCACACTTTGTAGAATTTAATGACAAAGATAATCAATCAATTTTATTTCCCAATTGAATTTCTTCTTTGTGATTGGTTGCTTGATTACATCACTGCGATTGGATGCAGAAAATCTCCTTTACTTGGCGCCAAATTCAAATAATCAGGAGGTGAAATTCATGTCCTGTGGGCAGCATTCTTCCAGATCAGTAATGAGTGCCATTGCTTTCAACCCAAAGAGAAAATTCAGACCTTTTGTGCAGTTAACCATATGTAAAAGTTAGAGAAAGAAGGCAGCTAAGTTTGTGTTGACCGAGTGTCACAGATGCGTGCAGAACTTCCACTATGATAGCATGCTACAACATTTGGCAGAAACTGGGATCCAACTTCTCTCCAACAAGTGCACCAACATTTGTAGTAAAAACAGAGTTTCAAGGGCTAATCTGAGGGGTTACGAGTGCCACTGGCTGATGAACACCAACACAGAAGTAGCATTAAGCCTGGCATAATTCTGTAAACAATCTCCCAAAGTAGTAATGTTTCAAAACCATGGCCAGGGAATTAATTGGAGCTGCTGCACCTTCACTGGTATTCATCAGAAATCAAGTTTATACAGGGCAACACAGTGGTTAGCACTGCTGCCTCACAGCACTGTGGACCAGGGTTCGAGCCCAGCCCAGGGTCACTGTCCATGTGGAGTTCCCATATTCGCCCCATGCCTGTGTGTCTCACCCCCACAACCCAAAAGGCGTGCAGGGTAGGTGGATTGGCCACATTAAATTGTCCCTTAATTAGAAAATTTCAAAAATTGTAAAAAATGTTTGAGTTTAAAACAGGATTTACAACACACTTCCAGCAAATTTATATTGGCAATAGAAGGGCAGCACGGTGGCACATTGCTGCCTCACGGCGCTGAGGTCCCAGGTTCGATCCCGGCTCTGGGTCAGTGTGGAGTTTGCACATTCTCCCTGTGTTTGCGTGGGTTTCGCCCCCACAATCCAAAGATGTGCAGGGTCGGTGGATTGGCCACGGTAAATTGCCCCTTAATTGGAAAAAATGAATTGGATACTCTAAATTTATTTTTTAAAAATAATATTGGCAATAGAGCTTATGGCCCACAACACTAAACATTAGAGTCCAAGTCACAAGTGGAAACGTTGCTTATTTTCAAACGACTGGGATTAAAGTTCAGCCAAATATTTTTAAACTAACAAATTGCAATGGAGTTGCCATATTGTTCTGCCACCTTTGCACTATTAGATATAAAAACTGCTGAATATTACATTTTCATAACATAAATTCTTTAAAGGGAACTACAACCTCAGTGGAACGAAAGCGTTTTACTGCGCAAGTATTTTAAGCATAGATGGGTAAATTGGAAAACATTTTAACTCCCTCACGTCACAGGTGCTGCCAGACCGGCTGGGTTTATCCAGCACTGTTTTTATTCCAGATTTTCAGCACCCACAGTATTTTGCTTTTATTCACATGTAGCCACTATTTTAATGTTGGGAACTGCAGCATTTAATTTACACACAGCAAGGACCCACACACAGCAAGGACCCACAAGAGAACAATGAAATAAACAACTAGGTAATTAGTTTGTGATGTTCATGGGAGGTATATGTTAAGACAGAAAACTGAAGACGCAATTTCACATTCACACGAGGGTAGCTAGGAAGGTTTAAAACAATGTGAAAAATGCCACATCAGTACCTCAATACTATATAAAATGTCAATTTGAATTATTGCTTAAATCTTGAGTAGGGTTTGAATCCATAATCTTTTGACTCAGATATTAGTGCTGCAAGTTGACAATTCTCTCAAACAAAGTATTTCTTTATTTACCATGCATAAAGGAAACAGTCCAGGACACCAAACATACTGGCTGCTCTGCCCAAGTCATCTGATCATGGGCTACAACTCCATTTTCCCCATTTGCTCCCGATGTCCCTCTAATCCCAGAGAGAGACACCAAAACCCTATCCCAGCCTTAAATAAATTCAACAGTGCAGCATCCACAACTCTGGAGTTGAGAACTCCAAAGATTCTCAACCCTTTGGAAGGAATTTCTCATACCAATTCAAAATAATTGACCCCTCATTCCCAACCAGTGGAAATATCTCCACATTCACCCCATCAAGCTTCACAACTTTGTAGATTTCAATGAGATCACATTCTTCTAAACTAGAATACAAGATCAATTTGCTCAGTCTCCCAAGTTAGTGAATCTTTACTATACTGCCTTCAATGCAAGTATATCCTTCCTTAAATGATGACCCAAACTGTAGTATTCAAAATGCAGTCTCACCAAAACATTGTACAACTGGAGCAAGAATTCTTTGTGCATTCCAACACATTTGTAATAAAGGTCAAACATGCAATTGGCCTTCCTCATTGCATGCTGCACCTGCATGCAACCTTTCTTCATCCTTGTACCAGCACACCAAGTTTCCTCTGAACATCAAGTTTCTCACCCGTGAAAAAAAAAGATTAATTTCTCCATATAACCAAACAGAATAACTTCACACTTGCCTTTATTGTACTGTCATCTTGCTGCCTACTCACCACTTTGCAACCTCTGTATCCTCCCCACCACTTAGCTTTTCACCCAGCTTGGCATCATCAGCCAACTTAAAATAAGTTAACTCTCCGTTTCTCTCCAAGTTATTCATATGTCATAATTAGCTGAGGTTCCAGCACTGATTCTTGCGACACTCCATTAGTCGCTGCTTGCCATGTTGAACAAACCTTGCTTATGTCCGCTGTTTTCTATCCATCAATCCTTTATCATGGTTGAACAACAAATTATAGGAGCATGTAAAGAATAGAGCAGTAACTATGGGTGACTTTAATCTTCACGTTGATTGGGTTGATCAAGTCGGAAGAGGAGCTATGACAACAAATGCACAAGTGCATTAGGGATGATTCCCTAGACTAGAGCACCAAGTCATGGAGCCAACCACGAAACAGGCCATCGTGGATCTGGTAATGGGTAATGAGGTAGGTTCAATAAATTACCTTAGAATAAAAGATACCCCTAGGAAGTAGTGTTTATAACATGAAGGAATTTAATATTCAGCTTGAGAGAAACTTGGGTCAGAAACAACTGTGTTTAACTTAAATGAAAGGAATTACAACGAAATTGAGAATAGAGCTGGCTAAAGTTGATTGGGCGAGTAGATTAACAGGAAAGACAGTAACCAAGCAGTGGCAGACATTTAAGGAGGTAATTTGAAACTCTCAGCAAAAATATATCCCAGTGAAGAGGAAGATTCTAAGAAAGGCATAAACCATCAACCATGAGTAACCAAGGTCGTGGAGCATGAAATTGAAAGATAAAGCATACAACGAGACAAAAGTCAGTGAGTCATGAAGATCGGGATAAATTCAGAATCCAGCAAGGAGGACTAAAAAGATAGAGGGATGAGGGCAAACTAGCAAGGAATATGAAAACTGACAATAAGAACTTCTTTAAATATATATAAATTGAAGAGAGGGGGGGTGGGGGGGTCAAATAAGCCTGAGAAAATGAATCTGGAGAGGTAGTTATTGGGAACAAGGAAATGGCAGACGAGTTGCATCAGTTTTTATGGTGGAACATACTTCAAACATCCCATTAATACTAAACAATATGGGGAGGGATTAAATAGCATCACTAGAGAAGTAGTATTAGACAAACTAATGGGGCTCAAAGCAATGAGTCCCCTGGCCCTAATGGCTTGCATCCTAGAATCCTAAAAGAGATAGTGGTCGTATTGCTTGCAATTTTCTAAAAATCCTTGGATTCAGGAGAAGTATCAGAGGATTGGGAAACTGTCAATGTGACACCCCTTTTCAAAAAAGGCAACAAGTATAGGCCAATTAGCTAACACCTATTGTTGGAAAAATCTTGGAATCAGTTAACAGCCACACATTTGGAAAATATCAAGCAGTGGTCAGCATGGATTCATGAAAGAGAACATAGCATCCGACTAATTTATTAAGAGTTGAGAAAATCTCAACTAGTGGATCGAGGGGGCCTCTATCTGGACTTCAAGAAGGTACTCAACAAGATACCTGAAAAGGTCAAGTCATAAGAGGAGAAGAGCCCATGGTATTGGAGGTACTTTATTGGCATGGTTAGAGAATTGGCTAATGGGAAAGGAGGCTCTTTATCAGATTGGCAACCCATAACTACAGAGGTTCCACAGGGATCAGTGCTGGGACCACAAATATTTACAATATATATCAACTCTGGAGGAAGGAAGTGAATGCACTGTAGCCAAATTTGCAGATGACAAAAATACATGAGATACTGTTGGCAAAGCAATATTGCTACAGTAAGTGTGCGAAAAGTTGGCAAATGGAGTATAATATGGGAAAATGTAAAGTTGTTCATTTTAAAAGGGAGGACAAAGAACAATATTATTTAAATGGGAAAAACTGCAGAAAACTGCAGCACAAAGGCACTGGGGGGCACTTGTGCACAAACCAAAGGTAGCACACAGGTGCAGAAGGTAATCTGGAATGCTAAAGGAATGTTGGAACACAAGGGTTACAGGGAAAGGGCAGGAAAGTGGGTGCAAGGAATGTCAGATCAGTAATGATCCTACGGAATGGCAGAGCAAGCCGGAGGGGCTGAACCATCCATTCCAGTTCCAATTTCTAATGGTCTTAATATATTACTGCCAATTCTATGAGCCCATATTAACTTATTAACCCTGTGAGCAGCACTTCACCTGTTGCCTTTTGGAAATCCCAGGATACTACATCTATTGGCTCCCCTTTATCGACCCTACTAGTTACACCATCAAAAGATTGATTAACAGGAATGCCCCGAGTAAAACCATGCTGACTTGTTCTAATCATACTTGTGCTTTTTGAAGTGCATTGTTAAGACTTCCTAACTGGCAATAGCTCACAGCTTTCTTTCCTCAGAAGGCATTTTTGCTAAATTTGCCAACTTCCAATCTAACGGGACCATTCCGAAATCTGATTTTGGAAAAGTGGACGTGCTAGTTAATCCCTTGGAATCCTAGGTTGAAGGCCATCAGGTCCAAGGGATTTGTCAGATTTTCTTCCTTGTGTTTCCCCAATACTTTACCTCTACTGATATTAATTGCCTTAATTTTCTCACTTTAGCCCCTAGGCTATTAACAATTTCTCAAATGAAACCTATTGTGAACACCAACAAAATACTTGTACAACGCCTCTACTATTTCCTTGTTCCCCATATAAATAATAAAAGGAAATTACTGCAGATGCTGGAATCTGAAATCAAAGAGAAATTGCAGGAAAATCTTAGCAGGTCTGGCAGCATCTGGGGAGAGAAACAGCTAATGTTTCAAGTCCAGGTGACCCTTTGTCAAAGCCCAAAGGGTCATCTGGACTCAAAATATCAACTCTTCTCTCCCTACAGATGTTGCCAGATCTGCTGAGATTTTCCAGCATTTTCTCTTTGGGTCCTTGTTCCTCATGCCTGTGTTAAGCGACCAACATTTTCTTCATGTATTCTTTTCCTTTTTATATATTAATAAAAGCTCACAATCTGGTTTCATATTTCTGACTAGCGTACTCTTTCCTTCATCATTTTTTAATGTTAAAGACAGCCTGTTTCTAAACAATCCCAATCCTTAGACTTTAAAGAATCATAAGAAACGTTACAGCACGAAGGAGGCCATTCAGCCCATCTTGTCCATGCCAGCCCATGGACACCTAGATGCCCTTTCTAATCCCACCTTCCCGTACCTGGTCCATAACCCTGTAGTTTAGAGCACTTCAGATTCAGCTACTTTTTAAAGCGAGAGTTTAGGGTCTCTGCCTCCACCACCAATCAGGCAGCAAATTAGAGACACCCACTACCCTCTGCGTAAAACAAGTCTTTCTTCATGACCCCTCTACCACTTTGTATTCCCCTGGTTTTAGAACTCTTCACCAAGGCAAGCAATTTTATCCTGTCCACCCCATCTCTTCCCCTCTAATTTTGTGCACCTCAATTAAATCAGCCCTCAGCCTTCTTTGTCCAAAGGAAAATAAACCCAACCTATCCAATCTCCCCTCCAAGCTACACTTTTGTAGCCCTAGCAACATCTTGTAAACCTTCTCTGCACTCTCTCCAGAACAATTACATCCTTCCTGTAATGTTGTGACCAGAACTATGTGGCGGGTGTTATCTCTTGCCCTTTTGTCGTTGGGTGCTCTTTTGTTTTTGTTTTTTTTCTGGTTTGTAGTTGCTTTTGAAGTTGGGTGGGAATTGTTCTTGGGGTGTTACCGCGGTTGTCTTGTTAATAGAGTTGAGCTGTTTATATTTTGTAAAAATTTCAATAAAAAATTATTTTTTTTAAAAATGTTGTGACCAGAACTGCACACAATATCCCAGTTGTGGCCTCACCGGTGTTTTATACAATTTCAACATTATATCCTTACTTTTATATTCTATACCTCTGCCAACGAAGGAGAACATCTCCATTTAAAGTATCTCCTTTTAATCTATTATCCTTAACTTCCTGAGTGAGCCATAGATGGGTTCTTGCTGAATGGAATGTATTTTTGTTGTACGTTAAATTGTTTCTTTAAATGTTTCCACCTCCATACCTGTCTATTTACCCAATTAACCTTCGCCAGTTCTCCACTCAAGGGACTCTTGCATTTTATCTAATGTTGAATTATTGTACTTGGTAGGTCTCCACATGTAGCAAC
Source organism: Scyliorhinus canicula (assembly GCF_902713615.1). Taxonomy (NCBI): domain Eukaryota; kingdom Metazoa; phylum Chordata; class Chondrichthyes; order Carcharhiniformes; family Scyliorhinidae; genus Scyliorhinus; species Scyliorhinus canicula. The sequence goes on along the minus strand of NC_052155.1, from coordinate 101,081,666 downwards.
AATGTGAACAATTTCTAATTTCAATAGTGTCTTAAATCCAGTTATTGGAAAAGACATTTAAGCTGCCGTGCATTAATTTTAATTATTTGAGCAAAATACCTTACTGACTTGGTCCACCCGAGTGCTGCATACTGACTAGTTATCAGCTTCACCTGCTCAGTGTCTGAGATCCCCTCAATTCTTAATCCAGATAAACAGGATTTCCTGCTTTGCAAGCAGAAGAGATCAGATCTAGCTTCCATTTTTGTATACTCCCAAAAGGTTAAATCTAGGAAATGTTGAATTAGGCTGGGGTGGCACAGTGGTTAGCACTGCTGCCTACAGTGCAGCGGTCCTGGGCTTGATCCCGGCCCTCTGACTGGAGTCACCGTCTGAGTAGAGTTTGCACATTCCTCCGCATGTCTGTGTGGGTTTCACCCCCACAACCCAAAGATGCGCAGGTTAGGTGGATTGGCCATGCTAAATTGCCCCTTAATTGAAAAACAACAATTGGGTACTCAATTTTTTAAATTTTGAATTAGGTCCGGCTTTGGAGTGGGGAGGCAGATGGAGAGGGAAGAACAATCTCTGCTGCATTTACACAATTACTTTGTTAAACCATACGTTATAAAAGCAGAGCAAGAGCAAAGGAGGCCATTCTGCATGTCCCATCTTCAGGCTACCAATGGAGTACTTTTGAAATGTAGCTACTGCTGTAAAGCTGGAAAATGCAGCAACCAATTTACACACAAGCTCCCAGACAGCAATAATGAGCAGATGGTTAGGTCAGTTTTAGTGATGTTGTCTGAGAAATATTAGCCAAGGACACAAAGAAAATGTTTCTCTTCAAAACAGTCCACCCAAGAAGGCAGAGAGGACTTTAGTTGAACATCTTAACTGAAAGATGACACCACCTCTTTTATTCCTGACATACCTAAAGCTTTCTATAGGTATGTCAGGAATAAAAGAATGTCTAAGGTAAGAGTAGGGCCAGTCAAGGACAGTAGTGGGAAGTTGTGCGTAGAGTCCAAGGAGATAGGAGAGGTGCTAAAATGAGTATTTTTCGTCAGTATTCACACAGGAAAAAGACAAAGTTGTCGAGGAGAATACTGAGATACAGGCTACTAGACTAGAAGGGCTTGAGGTTCATAAGGAGGTGGTGTTAGCGATTCTGGAAAGTGTGAAAATAGATAAGTCCCCTGGGCCGGATGGGATTTATCCTAGGATTCTCTGGGAAGCTAGGGAGGAGATTGCTGAGGCTCTGATCTTTAAGGCAAATGGAATTTTGTCCTTCATTGCTAGAGGGATGGAGTTTAAGACTAGGGAAGTTATGTTGCAATTGTATAAGGTGTTAGTGAGGCCACACCTGGAGTATTGTGTTCAGTTTTGGTCTCCTTACTTGAGAAAGAATGTACTGGCACTGGATGGTGTGCAGAGGAGATTCACTAGGTTAATCCCAGAGCTGAAGGGGTTGGATTATGAGGAGAGGTTGAGTAGACTGGGACTGTACTCGTTGGAATTTAGAAGGATGAGGGGAGATCTTATAGAAACATTTAAAATTATGAAGGGAATAGATTGGATAGATGCAGGCAGGTTGTTTCCACTGGCGGGTGAAAGCAGAACTAGGGGACATAGCCTCAAAATAAGGGGAAGTAGATTTAGGACTGAGTTTAGGAGGAACTTCTTCACCCAAAGGGTTGTGAATCTATGGAATTCCTTGCCCAGTGAAGCAGTTGAGGCTCCTTCATTAAATGTTTTTAAAGTAAAGATAGATAGTTTTTGAAGAATAAAGGGATTAAGGGTTATGGTGTTCGGGCCAGAAAGTGGAGCTGAGTCCACAAAAGATCAGCCATGATCTAATTGAATGGCGGAGCAGGCTCGAGGGGCCAGATGGCCTACTCCTGCTCCTAGTTCTTATGTTCTTAAGTCATCTTTGTCTACAGGAATAGTGCCAGAGGACTGGAGGATAGCAAATTTTGTCCCCTTGTACAAGAAGGGGAGTAGAGATAACCCTGGTAACTATAGACCAGTGAGCCTTACTTCTGTTGTGGGAAAAGTCTTGGAAAGGTTTATAAGAGATAGGATGTATAATCATCTGGAAAGGAATAATTTGATTAGAGATAGTCAACATGGTTTTGTGAAGGGTAGGTCGTGCCTCACAAACCTTATTGAGTTCTTCGAGAAGGAGACCAAACAGATGGATGAGGGTAAAGCAGTTGATGTGGTGTATATGGATGTCAGTAAAGCGTTTGATAAGGTTCCCCACGGTAGGCTATTGCAGAAAATACAGAGGCATGGGATTCAGGGTGATTTAGCAGTTTGGATCAGAAATTGACTAGCTGATAGAAGACAAAGAGTGGTGGTTGATGGGAAATGCTCTGACTGGTGTCCAGTTACTAGTGGTGTGCCACAAGGATCTGTTTTGGGGCCGTTGCTGTTTGTCATTTTTATAAATGACCTGGAGGAGGGCGTAGAAGGATGGGTGAGTAAATTTGCAGATGACACTAAAGTCGGTGGAGTTGTGGACAGTGCAGAAGGATGTTACAAGTTACAGAGGGACATAGATAAGCTGCAGAGCTGGGCTGACAGGTGGCAAATGGAGTTTAATGCAGAAAAGTGTGAGGTGATTCATTTTGGAAGGAATAACAGAAAGGCAGAGTACTGGGCTAATGATAAGATTCTTGGTAGTGTGGACGAGCAGAGAGATCTCGGTGTCCATGTCCATAAATCCCTGAAAGTTGCCACCAAGGTTGAGAGGGATGTTAAGAAGGCGTACGGTGTGTTAGCTTTTATTGGTAGAGGAATTGAGTTTCGGAGCCATGAGGTCATGTTGCAGTTGTACAAAACTCTGGTGCGGCCGCATTTGGAGTATTGTGCGCAGTTCTGGTCGCCACATTATAGGAAGGATGTGGAAGCATTGGAAAGGGTACAGAGGAGATTTACAAGAATGTTGCATGGTATGGAGGGAAGTTCTTATGAGGAAAGGCTGAAGGACTTGAGGCTGTTTTCGTTAGAGAGAAGGTTAAGAGGGGACTTAATTGAGGCATACAAGATGATCAGAGGATTAGATAGGGTGGACATAGAGAGCCTTTTTCCTCGGATGGTGATGTCCAGCACGAGGGGACATAGCTTTAAATTGACGGGAGATAGATATCGGACAGATGTCAGGGGTAGGTTCTTTACTCAGAGTAGTAAGGGCGTGGAATGCCCTGCCTGCAACAGTAGTGGACTCGCTAACATTAAACGCATTCAAATGGTCATTGGATAGGCATATGGACGATAAAGGAATAGTGTAGAGGGACTTTAGAAGCGTTTCACAGGACGGTGCAACATCGTGGGCCGAAGGGCCTGTACTGCGCTGTAATGTTCTATTCCGGCGCCTGTTCGGATTCAATTCTCTGGATTAGGTTTGAACACTGTTAGGGTGGCACATTAGCAGTGGTTAGCACTATTGCTTCACAGCACCAGGGACCCAGGTTCAATTCCTGGCTTGAATTGTTGTCTATGTGGAGTCTGTACGTTCTCCCTGCATCTGTTTGCGTTTCCTCCCACAACTCCCTAAAACACACTTGTTAGGTGAATTGGAGATTCTGAATTCTCCCTCGGTGTACCCAAACAGACACCGTAGGGTGGCGACTAGGGGTTTTCACAGTAACTTCATTGCAGTGTTAATGTAAACCTACTTGTGACACTAATAAAGATTATTATTATGAACACATTCCTTTGAATCAGGCAAAAATTGCCACTCAAAGTAAAAGAGTAAGCAAATCAGCTTAGTTTCAAAACACAATTTAAAATTTTCAAATTCACAAACAATCTGAAGTGATCCAAGTTTCCTTGTGCCAGATAAATTAACACTTATTAAACACCGGACAACACAATGAGTCTCCATTATACTCTTGGAGAGTGTCTTGCTGTCAATTACCAAATTAGTTATATTTTCAGTAACTACGCTGCTCACAGGAGCAGGTTGGTTATCCTGCAAGTGTAGTTTATCAATCTTATTTCTACCTAACAACTTGGCATATTTGCCTAGGGCAACTTAATAAGCATCACTTATTTGGAGTCTTGATTGCAACCATTTTGTTCCCACTGAAAACTATCTTTTTCAATTGCACACTTAACTAGTTGGATTAAGCTAGCAGAAAAACTGCCTCATTGGTCAGTTTCTGGCCTGCCTAGTTGGAACTCCCAGCATTAGATTTTGCTATTACACAGATCTAGCAGCACAATTGCAGCATTTCAGTATTTGCCAAATTAATTCCTTGGGAAAGGTGATGGTCAGGTGTATGGAGTCTGTCAAGAAGTATACGAGCATAAATGAAACAGCACAGGTTCAGTGCTGATGCAGAAATGAAAAGGTCCCAACATAAACTCCTCGACTGGAACATGATAAATCACCTTCTGGGGTCAAAATCTTTTTAGTTAGGGCAGCACAGTGGAGTAATGGTTAGCACTGCTGCCTCATGGCGCTGAGGGCCTGGGTTCGATTCCAGCCCCGACTCAGTCAGTGTGGAGTTTGCACATTCTTCATGTGTCTGCATGGGTCTCACTCCCAACAATTCCAGCTACTTAATTGCTTTACCAAGGTACTTTACAAATAAGAAAGCTGTTTAACTATGTTTCTCACTCTCCATATTAATGAACAGGAGGAATGACCTCTAAGCATTGCCTTTGTTTCCTCCCAATGTTTTTCATCTCAATCAGGCTCAATTTTGTTGGAATGGTCCTTCACATGGCTAAGAGCACAAAATGAACCGAAGATTTGATGTGCACTTCAAAATTTTCTTCACAATGAGACCTGATTAGTTATCGTCCTGCTGGCCGAGCCTTTAACGTAACATCCCTTCAATTCTTTCAGAATTGCTTGACTGTTAGAGAAACACATGCCCTTAAGCCCATTCCACCATTTAATTAGGTCACGGCTAACGGTCACTTCATCTACCACCTTAGAACAAAAATTACTCACCTGGCCCAGCCAACAATAATTGGAAGAGAGGTGGGCTGAAGTGCTCCAATTTTGAGGTTAGGCCACCTTGTTTTGGACACTTTGCAGAAAAATATAGTTACTATCCATCAGATCCATTAGTTCACCTGTTAACTTATATTTAAAGGAATCATGCCATTGAATGTGACTGATTCTTACAATGTTACTGTCACAAAGGAACATTTTGATTTTTGTTCATTGGCATCTCAAATAATTTTACCTTGTACATTGCAACCATTACCACAGGGACTTTCTCCATTTCACAGCTAGATAACAAATTAAAATCTGGTTGGTGTCAAACAAGACATCAGGTCATACAATCTAAACACTTGTTTCAAGAGGGTACAATCGCAGACAAATGTGCCATTATCAATGCCACCATATGATACAAGTTACAGAACAAACTTTTGAAGACGTAAAATACAAATGCATAGCATGCAGGACTCACCAGCTTCACTAGAGATTCACTAGGTTAATCCCAGAGCTGAAGGGGTTGGATTACAAGGAGGGGTTGAGTAGGCTGGGATTGTACTCATTGGAATTTAGAAGGATGAGGGGTTGGGGGGGAATCTTATAGAAACATATAAAATTATGAAGGGAATAGATAGGATGGATGTAGGTAGGTTGTTTCCACTGGCAGGTGAAAGCAGAACTAGGGGGCATAGCCTCAAAATAAGTAGATTTAGGACTGAGTTTAGGAGGAACTTCTTCACCCAAAGATTTGTGAATCTATGGAATTCCTTGCCCAGTGAAGCAGTTGAGGCTCCTTCATTAAATGTTTTTAAGATAAGGATAGATAGTTTTTTGAAGAATAAAGGGATTAAGGGTTTATGGCGTTCGGCCCAGAAAGTGGAGCCCAGTCCACAAAATATCAGCCATGATCTCATTGAATGTCAGAGCAGGCTCAAGGGGCCAGATGGCCTACTCCTGTTCGAGTTCTTATGTTCAAGAAAAATAAAAAAAACACTGTTACACGCAAAGCAAAAATAAATTGTAGTGAAAGTTGCTTTATTCCTGGCAGATGTTTCTGATAAAGTGGCAACTATGTGTCAATGAGATCAAGCCACCGATGATTACAAAGAATGATGTACCCGGACCTATGTCTTTAAGTTCATTTCTTTAATATACAAACTATCGGCTTTTTATGGTGATGGAAGGGGGGGGGGGGGGGGGGGGGGGGGAGAAAAGAAAGCAATTGAGACACCAATTCTTACAATTGGGCAGAATTTCCTGATATTACAACTGTTAATTTTCTTCCTCCTATCTAAATGTCAATCCCCCAAACGCTTCCGCGCAAAAAAGTCGGTTCTCTCGCAAATTGAAAATCACCCAATGGGTGCGACAGAAATGTTTCACCACAATCTTATCAAATCTGCCTGGCAGTTCACTTCAAAGTGCAGTTGACCCCGATTTTGGTTACATTTTTGAGAATGAAAAATTGACGCCTTCCACTTTTGAAGGCGCCAGATTACTCCATTCATCCCCCTCCCGGTATCAGCATCCTGGGGTAGGAACAGACAGCTGGGCCTAGCGTCATAACACCCACCCGGGCCAGCAGCCAGACTGGGGCTAACGTTAAACTCAGAGCCAAGGCCGCACGCTAAGGCCTGGCTGAAGGTTCGCGCGTTTCTGTTCTTCGCAGAAAGACTGGTTCAGGGTTCAAACCCGGAGACACGGCCGGCTCGGACCCACAATCCCTGTTTGGCCCTCGGGGCCCTGAGCCCAACTCACACTCCAGCTCCGAGGTGGTGGCCTCTCCGCCGGGAAAGGGCAGCAAGAAGAGGCGCTGACGGAAGTCACAGCCTCCCCAGTGCTGGTCACTCGCCTCCTCAGACCAATGCCCCGCACCGAAGGTTGCTGGAGGCGGCACTCGGGAGCAGCTGAGTTGGCAGCAACTGGGCCCAGGCCTCATGTCGCTGCCGGATCCACTCCGGTTCCCTCTGTGCTGCCAACCAGGGGCCAGATGCCAGTTCGGGCCGGAGACTCGGAGCTCACCTGTGTCCCCGATGATGATGTACTTGAAGAGGTAAGCGTACGCCATCCTGAGTCCGCGGACACTGCGCTCTCCAGCCGCCGCCTCAGCAATAACAGCTCCTGCCGACGTCAGCAGCGGAAGTACCAGCACATGAACCGCCGCGCACAGCGCCCCCTGCCGCACCTACAGGAATTATCGCCCCGAACAGCGCCTCCTGCCGCACCTACAGGAATTACCGCCGCACCTACAGGAATTACCGCCACACACAGCGCTCCTGTGGCTCCGACGGGAATTACCGCTACGCACAGCGTCTCCTGCCGCACCACAGGACGTACCGCCCGGAACAACGCCACCTGCCGCACCTACAGGAATTACCACCACACACAGCGCCTCCTGTGACTCCTCCAGGAATTACTGCCGCACACAGCACCTCCTGCAGCACCTGACAAACCTGCAAACAAGGGCAGCAGACGACTGGAGCTCTTTTGGAGCTTCGCTGCTTTAGTTCATGTGTGCTGTTCGTTTGTTTGTGTGTTTTATTATTATTATTTTGTGAGTTGTGAGACCTGCACATTGATATTCATGTGTAGGATTAAGCCAGCATCTGCCTTAGCATGATGCTGGATGTGAAAAGAACCAAGCAAAAGAACATAAAGTAAATAATGGATAAAACAAAAGAAGGGAGTGCTCCTAAAACAACGAGTGGAGCACAACCCAAAAGGAACAAGAAAGGGAACAGAAACTTATCTAAAACCCGTCAAATTAGTGTGTGAAAATCGGGGTCGATAAGACAATCCAACCCCTGCGGTGCCCACCGAGCACGGAAATCTTCCAGTGTGCCCGTGGACACCGCATGCTCCCTCTCCGGCAGACAGTTGGGCCGGACGACCCCCTCGCTCGCCCGCTGCCTGGACCGATAAATGGCTAGTTTGGCCAGGCCCAGGAGCAGGTTCACGAGGAGGTCCTCCGCCTTCCCCACCCCCCGCCACACCGGATGTCCATAGATCAGGAGCGGGGGGTGAAGTGCAAACAAAACCTCAACAACAACTTCGTCAAGAAATCAAAGAGGGAGTGCAGCCTATGACAGACACCATAAACGTGCTCCACAGTCTCCATCAGGCCGCAAAAGGAGCAGGTCTCTGGCAGAGCCGCGAAGTGTTGAATTCGATGGTTGCATGGCACTGCCGTGTGCAACACCCTCCACCCCAGGTTCACATGTTTTATGGGGAGGACGCCTCTATAGAGGGACCCGCAGATGACTGGAAACAGCACCACCTGGAAGTTCCCCTCCAAGCCACACTGTCTGGAAATACTGCCCCTCACAGTACTCCCTGCAGTACTCTCTGGATTTACTGCCCCTCACAGTACGTCCTGCAACACTGTCTGGAAATACTGCCCCTCATAGTACCCCCTGCAGCACTCTCTGGAATTACTGCCCCTCACAACACATAAATAATATGAACAACCACCTATCCACTGCTTTCGTCACTGCGTCAAAATTGTTCAACAGGTTGGTCAGACATAGCCTATCCTCTATAAATCCATTCTGGATTCACTGAACAGTCAATATTATCAAAGTGTTGTCACTCTATCCTTAATTATAGACATTTGTAATTGCACAACAGCAGATGTCAGGCTAGCTGCTACATAAAAAATGTTCTCACTTCCTTTAAAACTCTGGGGTGGAAACCGTTTGGTGTTGGATAGTTCTCACACTTTAGTGTTATTACTTTGTTCACTAATAATAATTTGCTTCTGTTAATTATGGTGAGTCCCCAATCCTGGTTCAAAGTTAGTTTCTTCGGCGCACCTGGCATTCTGTCCCTTTATCATAAATGCTGGCACAAAGTAATCATTTAATCTGCTGTTTTTTAATTTACATTTCTTTTTTTTAATAAACATATTATTGAGGTATTTTTTGGTATTATAACAACAACACAAGAAACAATGTACATGAAACTATAAACATAGTGCAAAAGCTGTCTCCCTCCCTTACAGGACCCCCTACTCTAAGCTTATCTAACCCCCCCCCCCCCCCCCCCCCCCCCGCCTTCTGCTGACGATTAATTTTCCATGAAGAAGTCGACAAATGGTTGCCACCTCTGGGCGAATCCTAACAGTGACCCACTCAAGGCAAACTTGATTTTCTCCAAACAGAGAAAGCTAGCCTGACCGATAGCCAGGTCTCCGACTTCGGGGGCTTTGAGTCCCTCCAAGCTAATAGTATCCTTCTCCGGGATACCAGGGAAGCAAAGGCCAGAACGTCTGCCTCTTTCTCCTCCTGGATTCCCGGGTCTTCCGACACCCCGAAAATCGCCACCTCTGGACTCAGCGCCACACTTGTTTTTAACACCGTGGACATGACATCTGCAAACCCCTGCCAAAATCCCCAAAGCTTCAAACATGCCCAGAACATGTGGACATGGTTCGCTGGCCCTCCAGCACACTTTGCACACCTGTCTTCCACCCCAAAGAATCTGCTCATCTGGGCCACTGTCATGTGAGCCCAGTGAACGACCTTAAATTGTATCAGGCTGAGCTTGGCACATGTTGCGGACGCGTTGACTCTACCCAACGCACTGGCCAAAGACCATCCTCTATCTCTCCTCCCAGCTCCTCCTCCCACTTGCGCTTCAGCTCCTCGGTCTGCGTCTCCTCTGACCCCATAAGTTCCTTGTAAATGTCCGAGACGCTACCTTCTCCTACCTACCCTCTGGAAATTCCCCTGTCCTGAATCCCCCTTAGCGGTAGGAGCGGGAAGGTTGACACCTGTTTACGTAGGAAGTCCCGCACCTGCAGATACCTGAATTTGTTTCCCCTCGCCAATTCAAATGTCTCCTCCAGCATCCTCATATTCTGAAAGCTCCCCTCTATAAACATATCCCCCATCCTCTCAATCCCTGTTCTCCGTCATATCCGGAACCCCCCATCAATACTTCCCGGGGCAAACCGGTGATTATTACAGTTTGGGGACCGGACCGATGCTCCCTCTGCTCCCACATGTCTCCTCCATTGCCCCCAGACACTCAGGGCCGCCACCATCAAGGGGCTGGTGGAGTACCGTGCCGGCAGGAATGGCAGAGGCGCAGTTACCAACGCCCCAAACTGGTGCCCTTGCATGAAGCTGCCTCAATGCGCTCCCATGCCGACACCTCCCCCACCACCCAGTTCCTGATCGTGGCTATATTCGCCGCCCAGTATTAGTTACTAAAATTTGGCAGCGCCAGCCCGCTCTCTCCCCGACTCCACTCAAGCATTACCTTCCTTACCAGCGGGATCTTGCTCACCCTAACAAAGCCAGAGATCACTTTGTTGACCCGTTTAAAAAAGGACCGCGGAATAAAAATGGGGAGATATTGAAACACGAACAGGAATCTCAGGAGGACTGTCATCTTCACCGTCTGCACCCTCCCAGCTAATGACAACGGAAGCATGTCCCAGCTCTGAAAATCATCCTTCATTTGGTCCACGAGCCGGGCCAGATTTAATTTGGACAGGCCGGGTACAACAGTCCGAACTTCACCTTTTTCTGAAAAAGGATCGACCTAATCTGCTTGAAGCCTGCTCTTCTCCTGGCCACCTCCACACTCAGGTCTTGGGAGACCCGCAGGATACTATTGTCCCACTTACAGCTCCGTGTGTGCTTGGCCCACTGTAGAATGTGCTCCTTATCCAGGTACCTATTCTCTAGGTCCTCCACCTTCTCCAGGAGCTTCTTATGCTGGTCTCTCAGCATCCCCACCTCCAACTCCACCGCAGTTTGATGTTCCTCCTGCTCAGCCAGCGCCTTCTCCACCTTCTGGATCGCCCGATCTTGGGCGTCCAATCTAAGCTCCAGCCGCTCAATCGACTATTTTATCGGGTCAAAGCAGTCCCGTTTCTGCTTAGTAAAGCCTTCCTGAATAACTTGCATCAGCTGCTCCATTGACCGCTGGGTCGACAAACCAGAGGTCCAGCCCTCCGCCATGCTGTCTCTGGCTGCAGCTTCAGCCCAAGCCTTCTCTGTCTTTCTGCTTCTGCCTTTACGAGCACTTCTAGTTCTTCTCTCCATGCACCGATGTGGGAATTCAGTACACAATTGCCTCTGTCATCAGTTTTACAGTTCAAGTCCGATAGGAAATCGGGGGGGAAAGGTCCAAAAGTCCGACCCGAGCTGGAGCCACCAAATGTGCGACTTACTCCTTCATAGCTGCCACTGGAAGTACTTTAATTTAAATTTCTAATAACACAGTTATCAGTCTTTAACGGACGAACATTGTTCTTAATCTCCCTTTTTTCTAATATAATAGTAAACATATTTGTGTTAATTTTAATAATAATAATCTTTATTAGTGTCACAAGTAGGCTCACATTAACATTGCAATGAAGTTACTGTGAAAAGCCCCTAGTCGCCACACTCCGGCACCTGTTCGGGTACACCGAGGGAGAATTCAGAATGTTCAATTCACCTAACAGCTTGTCTTTCGGGGCTTGTGGGAGGAAACCAGAGGAAACCACAATCTGCACGTCGTGGCCTGGTATATCCACCACTCTACCATTACCACCAAGCCAAGGGATCAACCCTGGTTCAATGAAGAGTGCAAGAGAGCATACCAGGAGCATCATCAGACATACCAAAAAATGAGGTGTCAACCTGGTGAAGCTACAACACAGGACTATGTGTGTGCCAAACAACATAAGCAGCAAGTAATAGGCAGCTAAGCGATCCCATAACCAACACATCAGATCTAAGCTTTGCAGCCCTGTCACATCCAGCCGTGAATGATGGTGGACAATTAAACAACTCACTGGAGGAGGAGGCTCCACAAATATCAAAATCCACAATGATGAAAGAGCCCAGCACATCTGTGCAAAAGACAAGGCTGAGGCATTTGTAACAATCTTCAGCCAGATGTGCCAAGTGGATAATCCATCTCATACTCCTCCGGAGGTCCCTAGCATCGCAGATGTCAGTCTTTAGCAAATACGATTCACTCCACGTGATATCAAGAAACAGCTGAAGGCACTGGATATTGCAAAAGCTATGGGCCCTGTCAATATTCCAGCAATAGTACTGAAGACTTGTGCTCCAGAACTTGCCGCACCCTGAGCCAAGCTGTCCCAGTACAGCCTCAGCAGTGACATCTACCCGGCAAGCATCCACCCAGGTGTGTCCTGTAGACGGAAACAGGGAAAATCCAACCCATCCGATTACCGGCCTATCGGTGTACTCTCAAAGACAATAACATGTCTTAAACTCTTCTTCCCTTTAACTTTTTTCATAATTTTCCATGTAGTTGAACCCACCTCCCCACGTGCTAACCTGCTTTGCTTCCCATTAACCATTTTACTTCTCGTAGTTTTACCCATCCCTTCCCCGCCCACTTGCTAGTTTAAAGTCCTTGAGACCACTTTATTTATAATTTCCGCGAGAATCCTGGTCCTAGATCGGTTCAGTTAAAACCATCCCAACGTTTCAGATCCCTCCTGTTCCACTACTGATGCCAATGCCCCGTGAAATGAAACCCCTCCTTCCCACACCACTCCTTTAGCCACGTGCTTACTTACCTAAGTTTCTCATCCCTATGCCAATTCACACATGGCTCAGGGAGTAATCCAGAGATTATAACCCTTGAGGACATGTTCTTTAATTTAGTTCCTAGTGCCTGATAATCCCCCACCAGGTCCTCTTTCCTAGTCTTGCCTGTGGTTTTTGTCCCAACGTGGACCACAACACAAACTGCTCCAGCGCCATGTTGGCCCCCTGTAGTAGCCATAATTAGTCCTGGGAGCGGCCCATTCACACTGTCGTAAAACGCGACGGCGTTTACGATGGCGTGGACACCCTGCCGCGGGATTAGAGAATCCCGCCCTTTATCTCCAATAACGTTTTCATCCTCAATGCAATAGTGAATGATACAGCAATTCATCATTGGAGTTTTAGATACTTCATATTCTCAGGTATTTCGCCAATGTGTTAAAAAGAAGATTCCCAGGGGCAGCATGGTGGCCTAGTGGTTAGCACAAGCGCTTCACGGCGCTGAGGTCCCAGGTTCAATCCCGGCTCTGGGTCACTGTCCGTGTGGAGTTTGCACGTTCTCCCCGTGTCTGCGTGGGTTTCGCCCCCACAACCCAAAAATGTGCAAAGTAGGTGGATTGGCCACGCTAAATTGCCCCTTAATTGGAAAAAAATAATTGGCTAATCTAAATTTATTAAAAAAAAGAAAAAAAAAAGAAGATTCCCGAGCAAATGCTGGCCTATCCGCATCTTGTTCCTGCCGGCATCTCCACCGTTGGTTTCCCAATAGCGTGAGGTGGTTTCAATGGAAAATCCCATTGATAGCAGCGGGAACAGAGAATTCCCCCCGCCAGCGGACGGTGCACCGCCTCCCCCCCCGCCAAGACACGCACGGCTGGAGAATCCTGCCCAGTGTTAACATTTTGAATCCAATATGAGTCTTCTTTGGGACTGAAGAGAGGTAAAAATGTGATGGGTTTTATGTTGTTGAAAGGGCAGAGGGGGAGGTAGAACAAATGAGAAGGTCTGGAATTGGTTTGTGGGCAGGAAAGATTACATTAGAAAGAAGACATGGAAGAAAAGGCTCGGGAGAAGTAATGGTTGTAGTAAAGAAACAGAGCATTAGTCCAGAGTGAATGTTATTGGAACTGCAATGTCGTGGCCATAGACTGGGAGAACATTTGGAAAGACAGTGGGCTTTGCCTAGTTTGGATACACTCTATGGATTGCTCTCATGCAGATTCCTCATCTTTCAGATTGAAAGATGGTCTGCTCCCACCATCTGCAATGCACTGACCTTTGGCACAGATTCAGATATACCATTACCTGAAGAAGGATATACATGCCTGAAAATGGGTGCACCTAAGGTTCAATAGACTGATTGCTGGAATCAGGGGGTTGTCCTCTGAGTAGAGATTTAGTGGAATTAATCTTTCCTCTCTGGAATTTAAAAGAATTAGTGGTAGTCTCGTTGATTTATGAAGAGTATGGTCATCATAGTGGTTGTGTACTGAGCTAGTAATGCAGAAACCTGGACTGATAACCCAGATGGCCAGTTTCTATATCCTTCCCAAAATCCATAAACTTGACTGTCCTGGTGGACACAATATTTCAGCCTGTTCCTGACCAACTGAATTAATTTCTTCCAATCTTGACGTTATTTTTTCTCCCCTTACCCAGTTTCTTCCCACCTACATCCATTTCTCTTTGATTGCCCCACGCCATTTTAAACAATTTGCAGTTTCCTGGCCCTAATCACCTTCTCTTCACTATGGACATACACTCTCTCTACCCCTCCATCCCCCAGCAGGATGGTCTCAAGGTTTCCCATTTCTTCCTTGAACAGAAGCTCAACCAATCCCCATAAACCACTACCTTTCTCCGCCTGGTTGAACTTGTTCCCCCATTAAATAATTTCCAATTTAACTTGACGCAAATCCTCCAAATAAATGGTGTTCCTATGGGTACCCGTATGGGTCCTAGTTTTGCCCGTGTGTTAATGTAGAGCTTACCTTGTTCCAGTCCTACTCAGGCATTCTCCAACAGCTCTTATTCCAGTACATCAATGACTGTATTGGTGCCGTTTCATGCACTCACCCGGAACTGGAAAATATCATCAATACTTCCAATTTCTACCCTTTTCCCAATTTCACATGGTCCATCTCTGACACTTTTCTTCTCTTCCTTGACTTCTCTGTCTCTATTTCTGGAGATAGACTGTTTCCTAATATTCATTACACACCCACAGATTCCCACAGCTACCTCAACTATATTTCCTCACACCCTGACTCCTGTAAGGACTCCATTCCAAACTCCCAGAATCTCTATCCCTTGTTGGGTCTGTTCTGATGATGCAACCTTCAATCCCAATACTTCTGATATGTGCCTTCCTTTTTCCTCAACCAAGGATTCCTCCTCACTTTGGTTCACAGGTTTTGCAACGGTATCTGACCCATTCACTACATTTCTGCTCTTACCACCCTCCCAGAACCATGATAGGGCTCCCTTGTCCTCGCTATCCACACCACCTGTCTCCACATTCAAAAGATCATCCTCCACCATTTCTCCCACTCTAGCATGATGCACCACCAAATACATTTTCCTCTCCTCTCCCAACACCATTCTAAAGGGATCATTTCCTCCTTAATCCCCCCAACACCTTGCCTCTTCCCCATGTCACCTTTCCATGCAATTGCAGGAGGTGTGAAGCCAGCCCCCTCACATCCTCCCTTTTAACTATCCAAGCCCCAAACACTCCTTCCAGATTAAGCAGCGATTTGCTCATACTTCTTTCAATTTACTACACTGTATTCACAGCTCACAATGTGGACTCCTCTATGCTGAGGAGACCTGTGCAGACTGTGTGACCGCCTTGCAGAACATCTCCACTCAGTCCACAAGCATGATCCCGAGCTTCTGGTCGTTTGCCATTTTAATTCACCACCTTGCTCTCCTGCTCACATTCTGTCCTGGATCTGCTGCAGAGTTCCACCGGAGGTCAATGTCAGCTCGAGAAACAGCAGCCCACCTTTCAATTAGGCACCATCTGGACTTGCCTCTAATTTCAAACCGTTAACTCTTTCCCCCATTTTGATTCTTTTTCTCCCTATGTGCTGGTTTGAATCTTGTTTTTCATGTTTTTGCTTTCAAAAAGAACTGTTCATTATTCTGGCATTCACACTCGCTCTGGACAAATACTTTAGGCGCGATTGGATGGGCTGGGGGAGGGGGTAGGTGTCTCAGCACCCGTGGGTCTGCCATGCCAACCCCTGGATTGTGTGTACTCATAACGAGGGCAACTCTCGCTCCTGCCTGTCTGCCCCACTGATCATCCATAACTCCCACTGACCATGGTGGCCTCTGGCTGCACAGCTGAAGGCTATTGTTAACAGGGAGTTGGTAATTGTAGTAATGTGAGGACTTTACAGCTCCCAAGTGGATTCTTGTGGGTAGGCGTGCCATGTCGCAGGTGGGAGTTATTGCCAAGCATCCCAAACAGGATGTGAGGCCTGGACATTTTGTCTGAACATGGAGGCCTCAGCATCACTGACACAGTAGCCAAGCACCCAGGGACTGGGCTTCAGCATTGGGTACATTCCCGCGACCAGAGGGTGGGTGTGTTCACCGGTGAGGAAACCACTGTCTGTTCCAGGTAATGTTACCAGAGGGTGTCTGGAGTACAGGGTCTGGGGACCGGTGCCCAGGTGCCCCTGTTGCAGCCGGGGGTGCATGGTCAGGGCGGATTGGATAACACCCTGATGGATGGCTGGGGATGTCAGGGGTGGGGGGGGAGCCATTGGGGACTGGAGGGTCCTGGGGTGGGGGCCCGCTGGCTGCCAGTCTCTCACCCTCTCCAATTCCTTCATATTACACAGGATGGATGATACCTTGGACCCCGCGGAGGCTGCCATCATGGTGCTGGTGGCACGGCTGGCGGGCAGACACCAGAGAAGGCAGTGATAGCAGCATCGACAGACACTTGGGGCAGAGGCCATGTGCAGGTCCCCACCCCATACTCAAAGGACTCGGCCACCCATGAGGCCAGGGAGGGACTAACAGGGGGAGACTAGTGATGGCTCAAGGTGTACAGGCGTCCCTGGTCTTTCAAGCACATGATGGACATCGTGTGCTGCCAGTGGCTCCGCCTCACCAAGCGGACAGTACGGCACCTGTGCCATGTCCTTGAGGACTTGGCACTACATGGAGGAGGAAGATTCCCGCTCCCGGTGGCTGTCAAGGCCACCGCAGCCCTGAACCTTTACGCCTCAGGTTCATTCCAGGGCTCGAGCAGGGACCTGCGCAGAATTTCCCAAGCTACAGCTCACACGTGCATTTGTGAAATCATGGATGCCTGTTTGCCTGGGCAGCTGACTGTATAAACGTTGTCTTGGACCAAACCCAACAGGATGCCGGGCAGCAGGATTTTCCGCCATTGCTGGGATGCCCACCCCCATCCCAGTCCAGGAGGTAATAGATGGTACACATGTCACCTTGCGCACACTGGGGCATCAGGGAGTGACCTATATCAGCAGGAAGGGGTTCCACTCACTGAACGTTCAACCTATGTGTGACCACCACCTCTGGATCATGCACCTGTGTGCATGCTTTCCCGGGAGTGTGCACGACAGCTACATCCTGGGGCAGTCGGAGATCCCTGGCCTCTTCGCGAAACACTCTAGGACAGGGGTGGGCAAACTTTTCCGTGCAAGGGCCACATTCAGAATTCACAATTCACAAAGGGCCGCATAGTATATTAAGTAAAATAATTACTTCACCCGGTTATGATTCTGGGCGCCTCATATAGAACATAGAACAGTACAGCACAGAACAGGCCCTTCGGCCCTCGACGTTGTGCCGAGCAATGATCATCCTACTCAAGTCAACGTATCCACCCTATACCAGTAAGTAACCCAACAGCCCCCCCCCATTAACCTGAAAAAAAAATTAAAAAAAAAAAAAATTAAAAAAAAAATTTTTTTTTTTTTTTTTTTTAATGACTTGGAGGGCCGCAGAAATACCTTTGGCGGGCCGCATGCGGCCCGCGGGCCGTAGTTTGCCCACCCCTGCTCTAGGATGACCGGTTTGCTCTTTAGGGATACGGGATAACTGCTGAAGAGCTGACTGATGATGATAGTACAGAGGTCGGTCACTGATGCGGAGACCTGATATAAAGAAACCCATGCAGCCACCTGGGCTGTCATTGAGCGGTGCACCATACTGCTCAAAATGTGTTTCCAATGCCTCTACCGCTCTGTGGTGCACTGCAGTACACCCCACAGTGGGTCACCTGCTTTGTGGTGGTTTGTTGTGCCCTCCATAACCTGGCACAGCAGTGGGCAATGTGTTACAGGTGGAGGAGGAGGAACATGCAGCCACCTCCGAGAAGGAAAACGAGGAGGCACTGGATCGGAAGGGCTGGGGGACAAGCCCAGGGAGGACCCGTAGGACCAGCCGGAGGATGGAGGACAGGCGGCAGAGGCGAGGATCCAGCATACCTGGAGGGCCAGGGAGGCCCTCATCCTCATCCACTTCTCACAGTACGTAGCTTTGTCCGCATCCCCCCCTTCCCCCACTTCCCACCCACCAACCGTCCCATCATACCCATTCCCTCATCCACCAGCCGGCCCACGTCATCCTCCTACACACACATTCCCCCACACCCCCCTCTCCCAACCACCATGTTCCACCCTCCAAGGGTCCATGTTACATCACTCCGGGGTTTTGGGCCTGTGTCGGCACTGTCTGCAGGTCACTGTCGAAGGCAAGAGGGTGATGAAAACCCGCTGTGAGCTGAGCTCTGATGCTCCTCAATCTATGCCACTGTCTGACTCTTGACTGTCTGCTGAGTGCGCCCTCACATCCACCACCTGCACGTGGTATGCCTTGGGTGGGTGTGTGGTTCCAGGACCATCATGCCTGGGGGGCTGCGGCAGGGGCTTGGAGGTTGGCCTGCATTGCGGAATAACGTGCCACAGGCTTCACATGCCTCGGGTGTAACGTGTTTTAATGCTGTACAGTTGTGATCCCAACTGCCCCCAGCCTCCGATGGTGCAGCCTCCCTCTTTCCCCACCCTCCTTATCCCTCTCCTCCCCCCACCCCTCCTTCCCAAGTGCCCTCTTGGTGATCCTCGACCTACTTAGCCTTCCATGCTCTGCTGCTACGTCTAGGTGTGTTGCCAGGTTGCACATCAGAGATGGAGACAGCCTGCTGCTTACCACACTCTGTGGCTTTTGTTGCTCCTGGCGTGCATCCTCTGGGGGCCTTGCTGTGCCACCCTGTTCCGGAGGCTAACTCCGAGAAGCGCCATTGTTGGGGGGAGGAATCAGGGAAGCTGGTGCCCGTCATCGTCAGGTCCGAATGCACTGAAAGCATTGGGTCAAAGCCTGACCTACAGTCACTCACAGATATGTTTTATTGCCCATTGTATAAGAGAGTGTAAAATGCAATGGAAAGCAGGAGGACTGGAAACGTGCCATCACAAATAATCCACCTTGCACATGCAGAAAAGGATACAATGGAAATAAGTGGCATATCTGTGTCCTTTTGATCGGAGGTACAGAATACAGGAACTCACAGATGGCTGCTGACGTGATTAAAAAATATCACACACTGATTTTATTTCATCAATAATTGTGAGAAGTGTGAGAAGCCTGAGTATGGGGACTGTCAAGAGTGTTATTTTGCCACGACCAGTTTGCACCCTTTTTTTGTTTTTCTGGGCCTTTGTGTACAGATTAAGAGTCACTGGTGATGCATGGGGATGCTTGGCCAAAAGATGTCACTCTTTCTGCAATGAACCATCACAGGGCATCCAGCTACGTACCAGCACAAATATCTATCTTACAAAGGCAGCTATGGAGAGTCTGGGTCGGGGACAATTCTCTTGGACTTCTGCTCAGCAGGACACAGTTCCGGAACCCTGAAAGTACATTGAGGAGGAGAATGCTGAAGCTGCATCTGAAACTTTGTGCAGTACAGGCAGACGACCACATACACTCTCCACAATAATGGAGAGGATGGAGGAGTACGAATTAAAATGGTGGATTGGTAGTGCTGGCAATTTCAAGACAGTCTGCTGCAGAGGGAGTTTCCACATAGCTTCAAACATTGCCATCAAATGATTCCGTGCAAACCCTGAACGTGGCCATGCAGACTTTGGATGTCAATATATCTACATCTAAACAAGATAGCAGGTACTTTGTCCATGGCCTTGCAATGCATCACTGTTCTTCATCAAGTTGATATGCAGCAGAAAGGTAACGGTGAGTCATAAATGTTGAGCGACAAGATGATGAGTTAGCAAAATGGGAGATGAAGAGGGAGCTCGACTCAATGCTCACCCATTGACTCCACACAGCCATACTATCCTGTCTCCCGGTGGCACAGTCTGCCCATGTAGAGGTTGTAGATGGAGCAATCTTTGGAGGGTTCTTCAGGGATTATGAAACTCAGGGGGTTTAAACAAAAAGCATCTGCGCTGTGAGAATAGGGATCTGAGCAGCCTGCTTCTATCTCTGCTGAAGCCAATCGTATGAACCTCAAACAGGGAAACAAAAGTTAAAGTAATTGTAATTCACCCAGAGTATGCATATGGATGTTTGACACAACATATTGCTAAGGTTCCTTTTATTATGATTCTACCTCATTTATTTTGTCTTATTAAATTTAGTAAGAAGGTAACTTTGCTTTAACTTATTTGATGCTGAATCTCACTGGATGGCAGGATGTGGCAAATCATTATGTTTTCCTCACTGACAACTACTGAGCAGAACATCCAGATCTCTCAATGAAACTAAAGTGCATCTTCAACATTCTGATGGGTTGCTCTGACACAGCTGGTTGTCAACTGGCTCTCATTCCTGCACCTTTTCGTTGATGTTTCTCAACTATGCCATGAGGCAAGTTTGAATGGGGTATCCCTCACCTCCCACAAACCAGTCCTTAATTCTGTTTCCAGGAATAAAGAGATTGGAAAGTTGAACTGTCACTGTGTGAAACACACCAACAGATTCAAAAACAGCTTCTTCCCTGCTGTGACCAGGGACGGGATTCTCTCAGCCCAGGGCCGGGCCGGAGAATTCCCGCGAATCGTGCCACGCCGCCCGACGCCGGGATGCGATTCTCCACAGAGCGCAGAATCATTGCCATTGGCGCCGGCGTGGTTGGCGTGACGCCAGTCGGGGACCGCTCTACCCGGCCCCCCTCCCGCCGATTCTTGGCCCAGGATGGGCCGAGTGGCCGTCGTAAAAAACCCGAGTTCTGCCGGCGCCGTTCACACCTGCTCTCAGCCGGCATGACCTCAGCGTTGAAGGGTCCGGAGGTGGCCTGTGGGGGGGAGGGGGTGTCCAACCCCGGGGAGGGGTCTCCGATGTGGCTTGGCCCGCAATCGGGGCCCATCGATCGGCGGGCCGGCCTCTGGCTGGGGGCCTCCTTTCTTCCGCACTGGCCCCTGTAGCCCTGCGCCATGTTGCGTCGGCGCTGGCGCGTTGAAGGGAGCCACTGCACATGCACGTGTTGGCGCCTGTGCAACTGCACATGCGCGGACCCTGCGGCGCCCAGTTCACACCGAGATCGGCAGCTGGAGCGACGGGGATCGCTCCAGTGCCATGCTGGCCCCCCACAGGGGCTAGAATTGCTGATCCTGAGGCCGTGTTGACGCCATTGAGAAACGCGACGGCGTTTGCAACAGCATCAACACCTAGCTTCAGGATCACAGAATCCCACCCCAGGCTCCTGAATGACCCTCCTATGGACTGAACTGATCTCTCTATGCATCTTCTTTACAGTTGTAGCACTATACTCCGTATACTTTACCTGATGTCTATTTCTACGTATTAACATTGTGTATTTATCATATGTCCTATGTTATTCATGTATAGAACGATCTGCCTGGACTGTACGCACAACAATACTTTTCACTGTACTTCGGTACACATGACAATAAATCTAATAACCATGACAGCTCCAGGAAATGTGTGCACACCTGCATGAATCTCTTCTTGTGGTTGTATACCAGCTGTGTATTGTTGGAATAAGGTACTTTACAGTTGATTAAAGATTCCTGATTGCAGGGGTGCTCCTCGAATTCTTACATGTGTGCAATTGATAACCCTCTGTACCTGTCAGAATCCGACAAAGGAGTGAATCCAGCTGCCTGCTTATTCGGGGTATTGTCTGTCCTCCAGGGGAAGTTTATAGAACTCACTGCCCTGGCAAACAATCCAGTCATCAGTTGCCACATGCATTTATGTTCAACAGCTTGAAAGCTCCTCAGTTTGTTTCCAGTCACATCCTGGAAGGAACCAGAAGTAAACAGACTGAAGGCGGTGGTGACTTTCAGAGACATTGATAAGGTCCCCTCACCTGAGGAAAGATATACTGACATTGGAAGCAGTCCAGCCAAGGTTCACTAAGCTGATCCTGGGTATGGAGGGATTTTCTTATGAGGAGAGGTTAAGTAGGTTAGGCCTGCAGTCAATAAAGTTCAGAAGAATGAGAGGTGGCTTCAATGCATACAGGATTCTGGGAGCTTGACAGGGTCGATGCCGAGTGGATGTGTCCTCTTGTGGGAGAGTCCAGAACCAGAGGGCATAACCTCAGCATTAGGGGCCCCCATTTAAGACAGAGATGAGAAGGAATTTCCTCTTTCAGAGGATAGTGAATTTGTGGAATTCTTTACCTTAGAGAGCTGTAGACTATAGATAGATAGATAGAACAGTGCAGCACAGAACAGGCCCTTCGGCCCTCGATGTTGTGCCGAACAATGATCACCCTACTCAAACCCACGTATCCACCCTATACCCGTAACCCAACAACACCCCCTTAACCTTACATTTTAGGACACTACGGGCAATTTAGCATGGCCAATCCATCTAACCCGCACATCTTTGGACTGTGGGAGGAAACCGGAGCACCCGGAGGAAACCCACGCACACACCGGGAGGATGTGCAGACTCCGCACAGACAGTGACCCAGACGGAAATCGAACCTGGGACCCTGGAGCTGTGAAGCATTTATGCTAACCACCATGCTACCGTGCTGCCCCTATGTTCAAGGCTGAGAGACAGATTTTTAATCAGTGATGGAATCAAGGGCTATGGGGATAAAGTACGAAAGTGGAGTTGAGGATTATATAAAATCAGCCATGCTCTTATTGAATGGCGGAGCAGACTTGATGGGGTGAATGACCTACTTCTGCACTTACATCATGGTCTCTTATGGTCTTATAATGCGTAACACCGGGCGAGATTCTCCCAAAACGGGAGAAATCGTAAAGCTGCCGTAAAACCCGGGCGGGTTTTACGGCAGCGTGCCCCTTCCCGACGTTGGATCGATTCTGGTCCCCGGTCGGGGCTAGCAGCCCGACGCCGTAGGCTCCGGCAAGACGGGCTTAACGAAAATCGTTAAGCCCGCTTGCCGGAGTTAGCGCCGGCTGACGCGTCATATGACGTCAGCCGCGCATGCGCAGTTTGGAAGACTCCAACCCGCGCATGCGCGGGCGACGTCATCGCGTTTTTGCGCGAAACCCGCGCATGCGCGGGCCGGGTTGCCCCTCAGCCGCCCCGCGAATGGATACTGCGGGGCGGCGGAAGGACAAGTAGTGTGCGGGCATCGGGCCCGCTGCCCGCGATCGGTGCCCACCGATCGCGGGCCCATGGCACCCTTGGCACGGCCGTGGTACGGCCGTGCCAATCGGTGCCATGGTTATTAATAGCGAGTTTGTGATGCCGGTTTTACGAACGGCAAGACCAGGTGTGTTTGCCGTTCGTAAAAACGGCGGAAAGGGCTGGGACTTCGACCCATCTAACAGCTGAGAATCGCTGCCGGCCGTAAAAAAACGGCGGCAGCGATTCGGGTCGGGACTTCGGCGGGGGGGGGGGGGGAGAATAGCGGGAGGGCGGCAAAAATGTCGGGAAGGCCCTCCCGCTATTCTCCCACCCGTCGTGGGGGGCGGAGAATTTCGCCCACCATGTCTAGCAGTGAGCAGGTCTTCTACAAGGCTGCAAATGACTGTAATTACGATATGATAATCTCAATTTGCAGTCCTTGAACATTTACAATCACTTTCAGGGGCAGAAGGTAGAAAAATTCTATGTACAACACCTGCCCAACTTGAACACTGGCCTGGGTGTTAGTTAGGAACTGTTCATCATGCAGTGGGATTGTTTTCCAATGACTTGAGGAGTTATGCCTGGTAAGATGTAAGAGTGTCGCCCCCTGAAGGTATATATGCCTTATTAGATTGCGGATTTGTACAACACACGATGAAAGGGCCATATCTTTACGTGAGGTATGGCATGGGTCAGTAATAAATGAAGAACACGTTTACAGCCAGCACTATTTGGATTGCAGCGAAGAATAGCTATTCAAATGAGCTCACCATGGAAAATCCGCTGTACTGCGGACTAACTTTCCATCAGCAATTAGGTGCTTCAAATCAACATTATCAAGCAAAATTTAACACAGAGCAACATAAGGAGATATTAGAGCAGATCATCACGAACTTGGTCAAAGAGATAGGTTAAAGAAATATCTAAAATGAAAGGAATGACATAGAGGTGGGAGATAATTTCAGAGTTTAGGGCCTTGGAAGCTGAAATGGTGGGCGTAAAGGGTGAAACTATTACAATCAGCGATGTGCAAGAAATCAGAATTGGAGAGGCAGAGAGATTTGGATGGTTGTGAAGCTGGAGGAGATTACAGAGATAGAGAGGGGACAGGCCATGGAGGGATTTGAAAGGAAGGATGAGTACAAGCTCACATCAGGCAAATCATCACATATCGGACGACTGTACTGGGGGTGGGGGTGGGCAAGTGTTCATTCAGGGGTAGTGTTCCAGAGTAAAATAGGTCTGTGAGCAGGTCACCTGTCATCTTTCTAACATGTGATGTGGAGAATAGGTCAGAGCAAAATGAGCAAGGTTAAAATAAATTGCAAAACTAAAGGATGCATTTTCTGCCACTGTGTTCAATTGACTGTTTAAAATGAGAGACCGTTGATTTTGCATTTTATGATATTCCGCAAATCTCTCACGATGCACTTGTTATAACTGTTGCTATAGTAGCTGTAGATGAAAGAAAATGGTAACGCTAAGTAGTGAAGGACACAATTACAAATCATGACAAGAAATTTATGAGCACAACATTAGGAAAGTGAACACCACTGTCTGTTCTATTACAGGACTACTATTAATTACAGGCATATGATCAAACTATTTTAATGCCTTCAACCATTACGGAAAGTGGGAAAACAGTTATATTGCATGATTTTTATTATCCACTGACAATGATTATAGAGTGCACCCAACAGAAATGAGTCAACAGGCAAAAGTAATATGAATAACTGTTATTAAACATCTCACATGTCAGAGTACTGAGAAAGACTGTCATTTTCTTTATTTGGCTTTATCAACTTGGCTGGATTCCAGAGATTTTAAGGACCATCAACAAGGCTACATTTATCACATGATGTATTAGTTTCTGCAACAGTTTAAATGCTGTGAATTACTATTGAAATAAAATAGCACGATCATACTTTCCTGAAAGGAAACAATCAAAATGAACTAATACGCAATTTAGAAAAAAAATTAAACATTCCTTTAGATGGTGCGTTTCACTGTAGTCTTGTGAAAACTGAGAGGCCGTGTTTAGGGAGTGAGAAGCCAAACGTTAAATGTCAAAATCTCCAGATTATTCCAGGTGCCATATGCTAGTGAGTATAGAAATTAAAGGATAAAACAGGTGAATCTGTGACAGGAAAGATGGGACAGGTGGAACGGCTTTAGATATTTGGGACACTGAGACCTATTCTGCAGCAGTTGGAACCTCTACAGTCTGGATGGGTTACACCTCAGCAGAGCCAGGAGCAACGTCCCTATAGAGCAGGTTGCTTGGTGCTGTTTGGGGATATTTAAAGGAATTTGGCAGGGATTATGGAAACCAAGATGTAGCAAGATGCTACTGGGAAATCGCCAGACAAAGATAATTGCGACCCTGCAGCCTGGTCTTCCCCCCTGACTGCATAAGCAATGCTTGAGCATGTTAGATGTTTAGCTGCTGTTGTATAAAGAGTCAAAGGTACTGTCCTTTTACAAACACCTTTATTTCACTTTAACAGATACCTGACACAAAGGCCACCTGAAGCCTCTTTACGTATCAGTATCAATTATTGGATACTTAACATAAATGAGACAACGAATTGGAATGTTTCTTAACCCACTACTTAACAGTCTCCCCTTCCTTGGAGAAAATAAATAATTAGGTGAAAACAAAATTGCAAGAAACTCAAAAAAACACATACGCAATTTCCCCCCTTCTTTTTTCCCCATTTTTTTTGGGAAGAAAAAACAGACACAGAAACAGGCATCCTTCATCAACAATATCCAAAAGTTTCTGTGAACTTGCCCCTCTTTTTGTAAAACAGTCTGACAATTGATAGCTACTGTCGACCCATTTAATTTTTGCTATTTCCCCTCTGTCCAACTTCAAACTTGCGATATCTATCCTTAACCTTTTTTCAATGACACTTTTTGTAGAGTGCATATTTTCCCATAGGGATTTATTGTCAAGGTGACATTTAATAGGTATATTACCCAAATTCCCTAATCCTAAAACTTTTGTCAATATCTGAGATATATAAAAGGCCATATCCACCGCCTATACAAGGCGTCTCAGCAGCCAAAGTGCTTTTGACCACTCTCCTTATTTTCTTTGTTTCCCAGACAAGAGGGCAACATTTACCACTGTTCCCCAAAAGGAAAATTGTAAAACCTCCTGCACTTGAAACCCCATCACATAAATTTGCATAGGACGCATCACTATAAACTATGAGCTTCAAGTGCCTAAGGTCACCTAAAAACAGGAACCTCAAAACACACTCCTGCATTTTTAGCTTGACCAATGCTTTATTTGCTCTTATTATGTCTTCCACTTTGGAATCATTAATTTTTGTACTCAACTCTAAGACATCAAAACTTACGTCCGATCTAGTCCGTCTACCTAACCAATTCAGTTGCCCAATTAAACTTTGCAGTTGCTCTTTTTCCATCTTTGAAACCGTTGCGTCTTTTTATGAAACCCGGCCACAACTAATTGCTATTGGGCTGACGCTTTCCAAATAGGATTGCTGACGTAAAGCTGCCCCTAACTTAGTCTGTCCAATTTCCAGTCCAATATATTTAAATGCACCGTAAGCCTGACTTCCAACCCTGAATTCTTTCCTCAAATCCGGAAGCCTGACTTCCAACCCTGAATTCTTTTCTCAAACCAGAAATTAAAATTGCTTCGAAATCACTAGTCTAAGACACTAGTCTAAGACACAACTCTAAGACATCAAAACTCACGTCCGATCTAGTCCGTCTACCTAACCAAACAAACCTCCCACAAAAAATCATCGACATGCATCATAAAGATGCCAGAAAGATTTACTTTATAGTGCCAGTAAAACATTGCCGGATCAGCTTTCAACTGACAACAGCCTAACTTTAACAAAACTACCTTACCGAAAAGTACCACACTCTAGACGCATAATTTAATCCATATACACATTTGTTCAACTTCCAGAGTACCCCTTCTGTGTTAGCTACATCTTTAGGAGGAAGGAGGAAAATTTCTCTCTGGAGCTGATGCCCCTGAAAATAGGCAGCTTTTATATCTATAGATTTGCATTCCCATGCCTTTGTGACTAATAGAGCCAAGAAGATCTTTAAAATAACCTTTCCTGCTGTAGGTGAATCTACCCTTAAATCATGATCTTCTTCAAATCCCTTGGCACAAGCCTGACCTTTGCCTTATAATTTCCATCCGGAAGAACCTTTTCTGTGCAAATCCATCTGTGGGATAGAGCTCTTTGTCCCCTATCCGGTACCTCTGTATATACCCCAAATTCACTCCAACTATGCAGTTCTTGCTGTTTGGCATCTTTGATAACTTTCTCATCTAATTTATTGGAAGCCACCTAAAATCTCACGTGAATATGGGCTTCTACTCCTATTAGTATTTGTAGTCTTACTCATGTTCCGAGATCTTGATAAACTATGTCCCATGGTATCTCCTGCCTGGTATCTCATTCTGTACTGCTATTGCTTGATCTTTCCCTTCTGCTGTGGGATGTCCTTTCCATAGTTCTCGACCTTTTCCTGTGGACCTGTTCACTATCCGATGTACTATCTGAACTGGCACTGCGTTTCTGTGCCATTCATTTTTGAACTTCGTGTTCCCAATCCATTGTCTGGACTCCTTCCTCTGAATGCTGTACATTCAACCAATGTTTATACTTTCCGAGGGCCTTCCCTGCTCTACTAATAGCAGTTGCATCCTTTCATTGACTAGACCCTTCAGGCAAGTATGTCACTTTTGTACCAACTTTTGGCAGTTGTCCTTTTGGAAAAATGGCCTGTTCTAATTCATCAGAAGTGTTGTGTTCCTCGACAGAAACCCTGTCTATATCAGTTAACTGGTCCTCATAGTTCTGAAACACATATGTACCAGATGACGCTGGTTCCTCGTCATGTCTGTTTGCTCTGTATAAATTTGAAAATTTCTAATCTGTATCCATTATCCTTGATGAATGTACAAACAGTTTGATTGTCATGTTGCAAAATAATTGTTTTGCCATCTATGCCTATGATCTTCCCTGGGCCTTTCTATTCATTAAAATTGTCTCTCTTATAGTATACTATGTCTCCTTGCTGAAAAACAGTATTTGATGGCCGTACATTATGTCTTAAAGCTCTGCGAATTCTTTCAGAGACGTCTGCTTCCAAAAAAGCTTTTCTACTGCTATGTAATGCATTTAAATGCTCAGCAAAGGCAGAGCTAATTGTAGTCCCTTCCCAAACTGGAGGCTGGTCATCTAAAATGGATGGAATTTTATGATTTCTACCAAACATGAATTGATAGGAACTATACCAACCATCTGCAATTAATTCTTTGCATGTACCGCCCATGCTAAAGCTGAATTTAGCTTGCAGTTTGGTCTATCTGCCAAAATTTTCCAGAGCATATCATCTATTACCACATTGTTTCTTTCACACACACCATTACTAAATGGGCTTTCTGCAGCCGTATTCATAACTGTGATATTCACGTTTTCACGTGAATTATCCTAATCGTATCATCAATACAGTCTCCCCCATTGTCCGGAAGGAATTTTGCCGGTGGGCCCATTCCTTTCCCTATCCATTTCTCCACAATTTGATCCAGAATTACTCTTTTCTTTACTTCGTACAATTGTTGATTGATTAAATCTGGTTGTTAAATTTACAAAATGCAAAATAAATATATTATTGGCTTCATCCCAGATCTTAAGGTCAATGGCCACAATGTCGTAAAAATCTCCGACCAAAGGTAGGGTTACTGTCGGTCGCGTTGCTGTCCTTTTGTACTTTCTACAAACTTCACAGCGATCACTAACTTGTTCTATTAGCTTAGTATTGTCATAATATATATCAATATATCATGGTGCAGACACACACTGATGGACACACACAGGGATCAATCAACATGTACAAACACCGCAGCCAATCACCAGTTAGAATACACACACTATAAAGGCAGAGGGCACCACGGTTCCCGCTCATTCTGGGTGCTGCCTCTGAGTGTAACAGGAACTTATTTAGCCCAGCACAGACTCACACCACGTGCTGAGAGAATCAACTGGTTCAGACAAGGCTTAGGCCTCTAGTTCAAGTTAGCATTATTTAGACCCACAGTCATCGTGTGTTAGTTAGTTAGAAGTAGTTAATATAATTGAGTTGAACCTTCATCTGTGTTGAAAGTGTCTGTTCATCTCTCAAGCCTACACTAGCCAACACATCAAGTATAGTCTTCATCCCTTACCCCTGCATCCAGACGGATGCGCAAATTGCCTATGCAGTTTTAATACAAGCTTTTTATCAGCTAAATTCCCATTTCCAGCTGCCAATAACACATCCTTAACAACTGTACTTGAAATGTTATTTGTCAATAATGGAATACAATAGTGTCCTGACTGTGTAAATTGTAAGTCCGCTGTCTTTCCAAAAAAACTGTTGCCTTATCCTCTTCCATATCCAGTTTCATGTGTGCTTTCTTCATTGACGGTCTGCTCAGAAGCAAAGGTATCTCACGTGATACAACATCCGTGCTAATGAAATGATTCACTCCAGCAATATTGCAAGGGATCACCACTCTTTTCAGCGACTTCAGAGTATTATCAGCCCCAAACCTGAAACTTGTGGAACTTTCAAATTCCTTAACCTTGTTATGATTTTCAGCATCCAAGGAGTCCAGGTAACATTTTAACCAGTCAATCCTACACACAGTAGATGTGCAGCCAGTGTCCAATACAGCACAATTGAAGGATTCTGCAACCAACACCCTCATTACCGGTGTAAAACTGCTTGTTAATAGGACAATGCCTTCTTTCTGGTCACTATCTATTTCCTCTTCTGACTCTTCTGTCGCTTCAAACACTCTATTATAACATGTTGGACAGTTGAAAGCATAATGGTATTGAGAGTCACAACAAAAACATCGATTTATCATACCCCGGGCATTTCAGGGGTTCATCTTCTTATTGTAGGTTCTAACTGGGTTTCTGTCTTCATAATTTCCGGGTCCCGATCTCCTTCCATCGTCTTGGAACCTGTTTGTAGCCATACGATTTCGCCATCCTGTTAGTAGTGTATCTTCCATATTCTGCCTTATTGCAGACTGACCTATTTGGGTCATCAGAGCCATCGGAATCGAATGTTTCCCCAGAATTGTTTTTAAAGCATTTGTCATCTGTTCGAATAAGGTATCCTTATCCGCAAACTGAACTCCTGGCAAAACCAGGAGCCTATCCATGTTGCTCACTCATGCACAGTCAAGTAATTTAAAGGCCAACACAGTCTGTGGAAATTCCAGCCTGTGTTTCTGCAGCCTTTTATATAGTCTGCCAAATTCCATTATATAGTCTTCCATGGATAAATCCTCCATTTTCCAGAACTTATCAAAATCCAACCTTGCTTCATACGCACTTAACAAGTCATCCTTTTTATAAATCTTATCCATATAATGTAATAGAGTCTCCAGATCTTCTTCTGAGTCTAACTCTTCCAATTCCAGCTCAGAAAAACTTTGTTTCGGATTTTACTGTCATAAGGTAGAGAAAGAGCCAATGCCACACCTTGTTTTCTCTTTCCCAAGGCAGTTACCTTAGTCCACATAACTACCGCACTTCTCCATTGGTCGTATGATCCCTTTCAGAAAATAAGGGTGGGTAGTCATATTCGGCCATCTTTATCCTAGGTTCAGCCATATATCTTATTTTTTTTCTTCTCACTTACTCCTTGGTTGGTCTGGAAAAGTTGTATCTTTCAACCCTTCACATTTGCACAGCAACCATCCTCTGCTACCAATTGTTAGACGTTTAGCTGCTGTTGTATAAAGAGTCAAAAGTACTGCTCCTTTTACAAACACCTTTATTTCACTTTAACAGACTCTGCACAAAACATTATCTTCACATCACCTGACCAAAGGCAACCTGAAACCTCTTTACATATCAGTGTCAATTATTGGATACTCAACATAAATGAGACAACTAATTGGAATGTCTCTAACCCATTACTTAACACAGCGCAGTCATCCATGAAGAGCACTGGAAAAGAGGAGTCCCGGAGAAGACACCAACCCCTTTCTACAACATCAGCCATCATGTTCAGGTAGGTTCTAAAGGTTTTAAGGGTTGCAGTGGAGTGAGTGGGTGGGTTATTGAGTGGGTGGGTAGTCTGGTGAGTTGGTGGGTGAGGCAGAGGATTGTCGATCAGTTAGTGAGTGGGTGTGAGGGTAGTCAGGTGGGGAGGAGTTTGAAGGGGACTGGGTAATCAGATCAGGAGATTTGATGTGTAGATGGGTCGGGGGTGGTTAGTTGGGTTGGGGGGTGGTTGGTTGGGTTGTGTTGGTGGTTGGGTGCATGGGGGGTGGGTCGTCAGGTTGAGGAGATTTTGGTGGGCAGTCGGTTCGGGGGGGCGATAGAGGGGTGAGGGTGTAGTTGGGTTGGGAGGGTCAGGGGTGGGTTGGTAGTCAGGTCAGGGGATCAGAGTACAGTGGTTGTGATGGGAGGATGGGGATATGAGGTTGGGTTGTGAAAGCGATTGGGAGTGTGAGAGAGTGGGTAGTCAGGAGGGGAGGTGTGAGCAGTTGGGGCAGGGAGAGAGTAGTTCATAGCGAGAATGTGTAGTTGGATTTGGAGGCTTTCAAAGGTCTTGGCCTTGGCACAGAAGAGGAGAGGGTCTATCCCAAACCTGCACAACTTCATTCTATCTTCGGATCTTTGGATACGGTATCTGTGAAATGGGTGGAGGAGCTAAGGTGCGGCGATGGCGGGAAGGAGAAGGGTAGAATGGCTTAGGATGGAGGAAGAATCTTGTAAGGGGTCCAGCTTGAGTCTATGGTGATGGCAATATTGCCCATGGCTCCGAGTAGGTATTCAAGGAGCCTCCTGATGCAATCCACGATGATGATATGGAATCAGTTGAGGAGGCATTTTAGGGCGGAAGGGATGGCAGTGTTAACGCCACTGTGCGAGAATCATGGGTTTGAGCCGGGGGATGGGTAGTGTATACAGGAGGTGGAGGGAAGTGGGGCTGGTGAAGTTGACGGATTTGTATTTGGAGGAAGGCTTCGCCAGTCTGGAGGAGCTAAGGGAGAGGGTAGAGCTGCCGAGGGGTAGTGAGTTCAGGTATCTGCAGGTTAGGGACTTGCGCAATATCTGGAGGGGGTTCCCTGGGTTGCCGGGGATACACCCTTCTAGAATGACTGCTGCTTCCAGATGTTGAAGGGGAGGGAAGAATATATACAAGTGGCTGGGGGAGCAGGGAAGCACGTGGGTGGTGAAGATCAAGGAGAAATGGGAAGGGGAGTTGGGAGGGGATATCAATTGGGAAATATGGAGTGAGGCACTGCATAGGTAAACGGACCTCCTCCTGTGCAAGGATGAGTCTGATACAGTTTGATATCACCCATCACTCAGCACTGTCTGCAATAACAGGAAGGATACTAAGAACAATCTCTCTCTTGAACAGACCATCCAAGGATTAACCAAACCCACCTCAGTGTGCACCACCACTCATATCCTATTCTCATAGCTCCAAAAAAAACACAGAGTAAAAACTCCAACCTCAAAGAAGAGTCAGAAGGAACCCAGTCCTCCCCAGAATACATCTGCCGAGGCCAATGAAGAAGAAAATTACAGATTTTAAAATTCAAAATAACAACAAAATAAATAAAAACTCGATGTGGTTTGCTCTAACAGGGGTTATCCTCAATCTCAGTGAAGACTTAACTAACCTTGTCATCCAGCTCCACCCCTGCCATCCATCCATCACCTCCCCTGCCCCCCCCCCCCCCCTGACTCCACCCATCGTCCTTGAGACCAAGTGGACACCAATTTAAGATTATTGGAATAAGATTCAAACATAATATGCGAGAAAAAAACTTTTTGATGCACTTAGTAGGTAAAATCTGGAATGCACTGCCTGAGAGGTGGTGTAGGCAGATTCAATTGTAGCTTCAAGTAGGTTAGATAAGCACTTGAAAAGAAAAATAATTACAGAGCTACAGGGAAAGGATTGGGGAATGGAGCTAGTTGAATTGCTCTTGTAGAGATCTGGCACAGTCTAAATGGGCCAAATGACCTTGTTCTGTGCTGTGAACCATTCTATGAGAGGACACTTTGAGCATTTTCGTCTGAACAACATGACAATGAAATGTTCTGAAGAAGAGTCATATTCGACCTACCTAGAAACATTGGATTGGATTGGATTGGATTTGTTTATTGTTACGTGTACCGAGGTACAGTGAAAAGTATTTTTCAGCAAGCAAATCAACATATCATTCAGTACATGGAAGAAAAGGGAATTAAACATACATAGAAAATAGAAGCAGGCAGAGGCCATTCAGCCCTTCAAGCCTACTCTGCCATTCATTATGATCATGGCTGATCATCAAATTCAATACCCTGATCCTGCCTTCCTCCTAGATCTCTTGATCTCTTTAGACCCAAGAGCTATATCTAACTCCTTCTTGAAATTACACAACGTTTTGGCCTCAACTACTTTTGTGGTAGGACACAGACTCACCACTCTCTGGATGAAGTAACGTCTCCTCACCTCAGTCCTAGAAACTTTACCCCTTATCCTCAAACTATGACCCCTAGTTTTGGACTCCCCCACCATCGGGAACATTCTTTCTGAATCTACTCTGTTTAATCTTGTTAGAATTTTATAAGTTTCTATGAGATCCCCTCTCACTCTTCTAATCTCCAATGAATATAATCCTAACTGGCTTAGTCTCTCCTCATATGACAGTTCCGCCATCCCAGGTATTAGCCTGGTAAACCTTTGCTGTACTCCCTCCGTAGCAAGAACATCCTCCCTCAGATAAGGACACCAAAACATCACACAATACTCCAGGTGTGGCCTCACCAATGCCCTATACAATTGTTGCAAAACCTCCCTATTTATACACTCAAATCCTCTCGCTGTGAAGGCGAACATACCATTTGCCTTTTTACTGCCTGCTGCACCTGTGTGCTTACTTCAGCAACTGATGCATGAGGACACCGAGGTCTCGCTGAGTATCTACCTCTCTCAATTTGCACCCATTCAAATAATAATCAGCCTTCCTATTTTTGCTACTGAATTGGATAACCTCACATTTATCCACATGATACTGCTTCTGCCATGCATATGCTCACTCACTCAACCTGTCCAAATCCCACTGATGCATCTC
The DNA here is from genome assembly GCF_902713615.1 of Scyliorhinus canicula. NCBI lineage: Eukaryota > Metazoa > Chordata > Chondrichthyes > Carcharhiniformes > Scyliorhinidae > Scyliorhinus > Scyliorhinus canicula. Next base: position 101,047,471 of record NC_052155.1, on the reverse strand, counting down.
TGCATCCTGCTCACAGCTCACCCTCCCAACCAACTTTATACCATATTCAAATTTGGAGATAATACTTTTAGTTCCCTTGTCCAAATCATTAATATATAATGTGAACAGTTGGGGCCCTAACATAGATCCCTGCAGTACCCCACTCATCATTCCCTGCCAATCGGAAAAAGACCCATTTATTCCAACTTTTTTCTTCCTGTCTGCTCACCAGCTTTCTATGTATCTTAAGACACTACCCACAATCCCATGTGCTTTAACTTTGCATAGTAATCTGCTTTGTGAGCCCTTGTTGAAAACCATCTGAAAGTCTAAATTAACCACATGCACTGATTCTCCCTGGTCAACTCTATGAGTTACGTCTTCAAAGAATTCCAGTAGATTTGTCAAGCATGATTCCTCTTTCATAAATCCATGCTGACTTTGTCTGATTATACCACTGCTTTCCAAATGCTGTGCTATGAAAACTTTGACATAGAGTCATCCAGACTCAAAACCTTAGCTCCCTTCTCTCTCCACAGATGCTGCCAACCTGCTGAGATTGTCCAGTATTTTCTGTTTTTATTGGTGTGCTATGAAATCCCTGATAATGAACTCTAGCAACTTCTCTAATACCGATGTTAGGCTCACTGGTCTATAGTACCCTGTTTTCTCTCTATCTCCCTTTTTGAATAGCGGGGTTATATTAGCTACCCTCCAGTCCGTAGGGTCCAAAGAATTTTGGAAAATGACCACTAGTGTATCTACTATTTCTAGGGCCACTTCCTTAAGTACTCTGAGATAAAGATTAGCAGGTACTGGAGATTTATCCGCCTTCAATCCCAATTAATTACCCCCAACCATTTCTCTACTAATACTAATTTCCTGCAGCTGCTCAATAAAACTTGTGTTTCTTGAAGCATTAACTCTGCTTCTCCACAGATGCACTGGACCCACTGAGTATTACCAGTGGGCGCAATCTAACCAAATGGGAACAGAGACTCGTAACAAGCATATTTAGCAGGTTATTTCCCGGCGCTCGCAGCACTGAGAAACAACATGCTACATACCGGGACTCTGGTTATATTCGGGGCTTCAGTGGGGAACCCCCCGACGGGTAGCTCCGCTCACCGAAACTCCTTAGTGCAGGAGAAGATTGAGCCTCCATGATGAGACCATCAATTCACGCGACACGTGGTTAGAAGTGAACAGTGGTTTTAATCATCTTACAACAGAGCCTGCCTGTGACGAGATGAACTCCAGATGAACTGGCAGGCAGGCTCTCAGCATCAACCTTTATACTTCCGGTTAAGGGGAGGAGCCATGGGTGGAGCCATGGGCGGAGCCAAGGGTGGAGCCCAGTACAAGCTCCTCATCTCCCCCTATGGGTAGAGCCGCGCAACTACTCGTGATCCAATACAATATCCAGGCTCAACAGATGTTGTACAATACAGTGTGGATTATTAGTATTTATAATTCACCACACGCCATATTTAAATAGCGACCCGATCTCCAAACCTCCCATTGCGACCCCAAACCCTCCAACACGCTTATAAAAGGGGTCCTCGGGGCCCCCACCGCACCCATGCAGAGCACCACTGGACCCCGATCCCTGGCACAGGTAAATTGTCAGCCTTATCTTCGGAGGTGTGGCGAACTGGATAGATCCCGGATGAGGGATCTCCTGGCATCTACCGGCTGCGCCACGCTGCCTTTTGGGCGCAACATGGCTGGTAGATCGAGTCCAGCATTTCTAACTTTGTGACAATGAAATAGCAATGTATGTAATTGAATGCAATTTTTATTGAAGGTTTGTGTCAGTACACCAAAGCATAATTTTAGAATGGGCAGAATCTCACATTGGAACTGTCAGACAAATCATCACATATTTGAGGGGGAGGGATGGGAGAGGTGTCTGTGGGGGTGGGAAGCAGGACTGATTCATCCAAGGTCAGTGTTCCCATGTAAAATAGACAGTAGGACAAGTGGGCAACAGTTTATCCTTTTAACATGGGATGTAAAGAATAGGACAGAGCAAAATGAACAAGGTTAAAATAAATTGCAAATCAAAAGCAAGCGTTTTCTGGCAGTAGGTTTAAGTGACTGTATAAAACGAGAAAGCTTTGTTGTTGTGTTTTATGATGTTCTGCACACATCTCAACTACACTTGCTATAACCATTGCTATTGTATCTGCAAATGAAAGTCAACAGTAATACGAAGCAGTGAAGGTCATTATCACAACTCAAGGGCAGCACAGTGGCGCAGTGGGTTTTGCCCTACTGCCTCACGGCGTGAAGGTCTCATTTTGATCCCGGCTCTGTGTCACAGTCCGTGTGGAGTTTGCGCATTCTCCCCGTGTTTGCGTGGGTTTCGCCCCCACAACCTAAAAATGTGCAGGGCAGGTGATTGGTCACGCTAAATTGCCCCTTAATTGGAAAAAATGAATTGGGTACGCTAAATTTATTTAAAAAAATTTATCACAACTCATGCTAACGTTTTGGGGCAAAATTGTGCCAGGAGCATCAAGAATCCGTCATTGGGGTTATCTTTTCCTACCGCACACATTTTAGTAATGCGGCTGCTGGTTTCATTTCAGTTCAAGACAGCGGACATGCTGCAGAGACAGTAGGGGCAATCAGGAGTCAGTAAATGAGGGCCAGTGTCGAAACAGTGTCATATTGGACTGGAAACGGTAACTCTGTTGCGATCTGAACAGATGCTGCCAGACCTGTTGAGTTTTTCCAGCATTTCCTATTTTTATTTAAGATTTCCAGAATCTGCAGCATTTTGCCTTATGTATGGAGTGAGGGAAGCAACCAACTGGCAGTCTGCTGTGGCTGCAATGGGGATGCAGCTGCAGCAACAGGGAGTGAAGAGGGAAGTGAGGAAATCTCGGCAGTCTCAGTGGTAGCAGGCTCCAAGACAGACTGCTGCAATGGTCAGTCACTTCTACCCTTTGGGAGTAGGTCTTTCATTGTCTTCTGATTATTTACTGATCTGACATGAAGATGGAGCCACCGGGCCGCGCTGTGCACGCGCCACATGAGAGATGGCGAGTCATGCACACTACAGAGCTCCTGCCCGCCTCCGGGAAAATTGGAATGGTATAGAAAATCCACAAGCTAATTACCTAATCACCTCCCTTAATTGGCTTCCCGCTGCTGCCGACCCTGTTTTAGATGAGTGGAGCCAGCAAAATGTGTTTTCCCTTCGCCTTCCCAGCATCAACCCACCTCTGCGTGCTGGGAACATTCCAGCCTTCATGAGCACTATATTAGGAATGTTAACACCACTGTCTGTTCTATCATAGGATTACTGTCAATTACTCACATATGATCAAACCATTTTAATGTCTTCAACCCTTGCTGAAAATGGGAAAACAGCTAGATTACATGATTTATATTCTCCTCTGACAATGATTACAGAGTACATCCAGTAGAAATGAGTCAACAGGCAAACGTAACACGAATAACTGTTATTAAACATTCCCCGTGTCAGAGTGCTGAGGAAGACTGTCATTTTCTTTTCTTGCCTTGATCTACTTCATATGATTACAATGTTTGGAGCAGTCTATTTAGCTGGATTCAAGAGATTTTAAGGACAATCAACAGGCTACATTTATCACATGATATATTTGTTTCTGCAACAGTTTAAATGTTGTGAATTACTATTCAAACACAATAATAAGATACCTTTCTTGAAGGAAACTATCAAAATGAATTAATCTGCAATTTAGAAAAAAAACAGTAAAACATTCCTTAATACTTTTCTGCTGACTGAGAGTGCACTATGAGCATATATGTCTAATAAACATGACAGTAAAATGATGATGTGTGTATCTGGATGTGGTTTTTGTGTGCCAATATTACTGGGTAAATTATGTTCCTGTGTTCAGCAAATGTTGAGATTGTGCCAGCTCACTCTGCAAGAGCAATTCAGCTGCTCGGCCCACTCTCCTGCCCTTTTGTGCAGCAAGGTTCACCCATAGTTTATGTGCTTGAAAGCGGTGAGCACACCGTTTCTGTTGCTGATAATCACTGTTACAGTTTCATCAAAGCAGATATTGTACAAGTTTATTTTTATTCTCAAAAAATATTATTTCTATTTATGTTTATTTCAAACCAGCATACTTTTTGTATCTCGACAACTTGCCTTCCAATTGTCATGTTTTTCACACTTAATGTGTCAACTTTTTCCAATTATAAATTCTGATGTCCACATTTATTTATATTTATCTCCTATGTAAACACATTATGACTATTATGCAATCAGACACCTAGTTGAAGTGGTTTATGAAATGTCTCTGCCCGTTTGGGAAGCACCTTTATTTTTTTATCAGGCATTATTTTTCACATTTACTTTCATCTTGGACAATTTACAAAAAACGTTAAAATCTATTTATAATTTTCACAGGTTTTGGGCTGCTGCTGCGAATCATTCGTACTTAATGGTTAAAATCAAACTTGAAATCAGGTTTATCCATGCTCCCTCTCTTCCCACTTCAACCACTCATTGAGGCCTTTGGATAAATATAACTTTGTTAACATTATTAAATGATTGTTAAAATTCTGCTCCTGCTCCTCCTAACCCATACACACTTCAGTGAGGCTTAATAATAATAATAATAATAATAATAATAATAATAATAATAATAACAATAATAATAATTTTTATTGTCACAAGTAGGCTTACATTAACACTGCAATTAAGTTACTGTGAAAATCCCCTAGTCGCCACATTCCGGCGCCTGTTTGGGTACAGAGAGGGAGAATTCAGAATGTCCAATTCACCTAACAGCACGTCTTTTGGGACTTGTGGGAGGAAATCAGAGCACTCAGAGGAAACCCACCCAGACAGGGGGAGAACGTGCAGACTCCACACAGACAGTGACCCAAGCCGGTAATTGAACCTGGGACCCTGGAGCTGTGAAGCAGCAGTGCTACCCACTGTGCTACCATGCCGCCCATAATGCATGTCCTGAAATACTTAATTAAAAAACACAGCAAATCCATTTCCTATTTAAAAAATAAATAAATTTAGAGTACCCAATTATTTTTCCAATTAAGGGGCAATTTAGCATGGCCAATCTACGTATCCTGCACATCTTTGAGTTGTGGGGGTGAAACCCACGCAGACATGGGGAGAATGTGCAAACTCCACACGGACAGTGACCCAGGGCCGGGATTCCAACCTGGGTCCTCAACGCCGTAGGCAGAAATGCTAACCACTGTGCCACCATGCTGCCCCTCCATTTCCTATTTTGAGGTAGTTGGTATCTTCCTATCCTGCTCACAAGAACTGTCACCAATCAAAGTTATTATTATAACCTTGAGCACTCATTGCACCTAACAACCTCGTTGCAGAAACTGTGGGCACGATTTACTGGCTGTGTTGCACCGGGTGCGAGTGGGCCGGTTAGATAGTGGGCGAGGCCAAAATCGGGAACCACGCTGGGCAGCAATCAGTTCCCGATCTAACTGGCCCACCCCCGTTGACAATATCCGGTTCCTGGCGTGGCAAGGCGAGAAACCAGTAATCACCAATTATGCCCAAACTCCATCCCATTAACGGGAAGGATCCCCTATTGAATGGCCTCCGGTGATCTAACCACCTCCCCAGCGTGCAATCACAGAGGTGCATTCAGTACACCTATTTAAAAACGTGAAGCTAGCTCAATGGCTGCTGTGGGGATCCGAGGAGGTGAGTAGCTATCTTCGAAATTGGGCAGTCAGCCCAGAGTCTAGCCTCTGCCCCAGTGCTAGACAGGGCATGGAGGGGCGGGGTACCCTCGTGGGAGGGCGGGAGGTCTCAATCGGGGGGTGGGGGGGAGGGGGTGGGTGTGGGTATGGGGAGTGAGGGGGTGGGGGTGGGGAGTGAGGGGGTGGGGGTGGGGGGGGGAGGGGTGGGTGTGAGGGGGTGGGGGTGGTGGGGGGCTGGGTCCCCATCGTTAGGATGTTGCCTCTGGGCCGGGGCACCGGCGGGTCCACCATGCCACTCCCCGGATCGTGTATAGCCATAACAGGGACAGCTCCAGCTGCTGCCTGTCTGACTCTCCGAACATTCCTGTGACAGACATCTGTGTTAATATGGTGAAGGTCATGCTGACTGTGGCAGCTGCTGGCCACACAGCTGAAGGCTATTGCTAATGGGGAATTGGCAATTCTAGTAATGTGAGCATGTCACACCTTCCAAGTGGATCCCCGTGGGTACATGTGCCACAGGCGGTTGTTACTGCCTAGCATCCCAATCAGGCTGTGAGGCCTAGACACTTGTGCTAAACTCCGGAGGCATTAACACCACAGAGGCAGCAGCCAACATTAGAACACCCAGGAGCTGGGCCTCAGATCTGGGGACATCCCCACGGCCGGGGGTGTGTGTGTGGTGGACCGGGGAGGGAACCAGCGGGTATCTGGTGTACAGAGTCTGGAGCCCATTGCCCAGAGGCCACTGCTGCAGCCAGTGGTGCATGTGCAGGGTATGTGCAGGGGATGGGAGGGTTGGGATGCTTGGGTGATCCAAGGGTATCGGGGTGGCAGCCATAACTGATTGTCAGTCTCACATCCTCCCCAATCCCTCACAGATATTACATGACATGGATGATATCTTGGACCCTGCGGAAGCTGCCCTTGCGGTGACAAGCTCCGGAGAAGGCGGCAGCAGCAGCATCGACAGAGGCCCGAGGCAATGGCCCATTAGCAGGGCCCCACCTCACACTTGACCCGGCCACTGTGATGAATGTGCCTTTAAGATCATGCATGTAATGTCCCTTCAAGACCGGGTTTGGAACCCCAGGGGACTCCGCCTCCACCTCCCAGGGGCCGGATATAAGGTGACGTCCTGTGGGCGGCGCTCAGTGAGCACTCATCTCCCTGGCTGACAAAGTTCTCTGTTTATTAAAGCCTTTGTTTTATGAGTACACTCTCTCATGTCATAATTGAGGGTATATCAGCCACCCAACAGCCCAGAGAGAGACCCAGAAAGGGAGGCCTACGATGGCCGAAGGTGTACAGACGCTGTTGGTCTTTCGAACAGATGACAGACAGCATGTACTGCAGGAGGCCCCGCTTCAACTAGGGGACAGTGCGGCACCTGTGCCATATTACCCGATTCCGGTAGCTGTCAAAGTCATGGGAACCTCAGGTTCATTCCAGGGCCCGAGCGGGGTCTTGTGTGATATTTCCCAACCAACAGCCCACAAGTGCATCCGTGAAGCCACGGATCTCCTGTTCGCCTGGGCAGCCAGCTATATAAACTTTGACCTGGACCAAGCCCATCAAGATGCCCAGGTGGCATAATTCTCCGCCATCGCCAGAATGCCCCAAGTGTTAGGTGGGGTGACTGGATTACGGAGATGGGGTGGAAGCCTGGGCTTAAGTGGGGTTCTCTTTCCAGGGGCCAGTGCAGACTTGATGGGCCAAATGGCTTCTTTCCGATCTGTAAATTCTATGATTCCATGAAAAGCCTCCTCCCACCGGTTTAGAACAGCTCTGATTTTTTTCTGTAAGGAATTGAACCTCAGTTTACAAGAGCCATTGGGGCCTGTTGACATGACCTGCTGAACAGTCTTTAACTCCAGGCTTCTTTTGAAGTAATCTGGGTTTGACACGGGCCATCTGAACTTTCTTGAACTTCAATTCCAGATTGGAAAATGCTCTTTCCTTCACAATACTCTGAAAGACACAGTTAGGTGCTAGCTATTCTATTTGGTTTTAATATTTGCAGAAGTGCACTGCTCTGTTTAATTTAATCTTTCTTGGGCAGGTGTTGCACAATTAACATAGCAACGGGCCTGTCTAAGTGAGTTTGTGAACAAATTATAATCCTTGTTTAAATGCATTAAAATCTGCTGCTGGTGACGTTTAGATTGACCACACCGTATTGGGGGTGGAGTTTGGGAGCACAAGTCAGCCTTAGCAAAATTCAGCAATAATGAATACAGACAGAAGGGAACGGTAATTAGCGGTTTTAGTCTACCTCTCTTCCCTATCCGTAACACTGATGAAGTCTACTAGTATGTTTATACACATTATAGATCAGGGGCGAGATTCTCCGACCACCCGCCGGGTCGGAGAATCGCCCGGGGCCGGCGTCAATCCCACCCCCGCCGTGTCCCGAATTCTCCGAAGGGCAAAAAGTCGGCGTGGCGCCAATCCCGCAGCCCACCTCGGGGAATGGCGGGTGCCGGCGGGAGGTTATGGATGCTGCCCGTATTCTCCAAGCCGGATGGGCCGAAGTCCCGCTGGCGTGGGGAGTGGTCACTGGAGAAGAGACGGCGTGGCCGCAGTCTGTGGGTGGGGGGAGAGGGGGCGGGGGGAGAGGGAGTTGGGGGGGTGGTGAGAGTGAGAGAGAGTGGGGGGGGGGGGGTTGGGGGCGTGGTGAGAGCGAGTGCCGGGGGTGGGGGGGGGGTGCGGGGGAGGGGGTTGGGGGGGTTGGGAGGGAGGAGAGTGCGAGTGCCGGGGGTGGGGGGGGGATGAGAGTGCAAGTGCCGGGAAGTGGGGGGAGGACGTCTTTTGTGGTGTGACGCCAGGTGGCATTGATTACGCCGCCCGGCGTCAAGTGACGCGCCGCGTCCACAGCGGGTGACACCGTCGCGAATGCGTCACGCCGCTGCTAGCCCATTCGGGCCCGGAGAATATGCGACGTTTGGGGGGGCCCGACGCCAGAGTGATCCGCGCCGTTTTTGGCGCCGGGTCCCGGCCATCGCGCTGATTATTGGAGAATCCCGCCCATGATATTCATGAAGGTTATTACAACCTCCTTGTATGTCTTATCACCCTCTACCTTGTGTTCTTCTGGAGATGGCTAGATGAGCCTTTCTTTATATACAGGTTTCCAGGTCACATGTAGGTCTTTGACATGTTGCTCAGCGCCGGCACGGAGACAGCAACCAAGCGCATGTGCCAGCGCGGAGAAGGCAACCACGCGCCTGCGCAGAGACGGCCGTCGCGTTCAGGCCCGCCTTTCAGCACCAGAGCAGCGTGCACCCTAAACACCGCTGAATGCTGGGCCAGGAGGCCCTTGACAGCGGCAAACACCACTCCGCTGTTTTCGCCAGCGTCAACACTTGGCCGGGATTTCGGAGAATCCCGGCCAATACACCAGAAACAACTTATTGAGAAGGATCAGCAAGTTGTAAACCAGCTGAACACAAAGATGAATTGCCTTCAGCACAGTATTGAGTCTCTAGAGATACATAGAAGCCACATGAAAGGGAATTCTTTGAATTGGAGAACAAACTTACTCAGTCGAAAAAAAGCATTTGAAGTAAGTGAAGATTAGAAGTGAAATGCTGTGTTTAAACTGCAGAAACTATGAACTGAGACAGGTGAGTTGCATCAGGAAATCAAGTAACTGAACATCCAGAGGGAAGAGTTCAATAGAAAGAAAGGCGGCTGGATTCTGCATTTTTGGGACTATATCTCCACGTCGGCGTCAAAATGGTACAGTTTTACTCCTGAAAACCTTGGGGCCGATTCTCCGAGCCCCGTGCCGGGCCGGAGAACTGCCTCAATCTCGCCACGACGCCGGCACACAATTCTCCGAGGTGCGGAGAATCAGTGGCATTTGCTCCAGCGCATTTGGCGCGGCGCCGGTGTGGTAGTCAGTATTAGGTGTATTACGGTACCCAGGTTGATGCTGTAAGACCATTGGTGTGGGAGGTACCTGAGACAGCAATATCATTGGTGAAGCCTGCCTGCTGGTTCTGCCCAGTAAGGCGGAGTATAAGAGCCTGTGTCTCCCTAGCAGCTGCATTCTGTACCTGTGCTGCTGGGGGAAACATCGAGTCCAATAAAGCCTTCAATTGTCATCCAATCTCTCTTCTGGAGTCATTGATTGAGCATCAATTTATTGGACTAGATTTTAAAGAATGGAGCTCCGAATCAATCCGGAGTGTCTGCAACTCAGCCCCCACGCGGCAAACTCAGCGGCAACTTTCAAACACTGGCTGGCGAACTTCAACGGGTACCACAGGACGGCCACAGCTACACCCACGGAGGACCAGAAGATGCAAGTTCTCCACTCGAGGGTGAGCCCAGAGATCTACACCCTCATCGAGGATGCCGATGATTTCAAGGCCGCGATGGCCCTGTTGAAAGGACACTATATTCGCCCAGTAAACCAGGTCTACGCCCGACATCTGCTAGCGATGAGGCGACAAATCCCCGGGGAATCGCTGCAGGAATTCGCTCCTGGTTTTTGATAGGAACTGTGACTGCCCACAAGTTTCAGCCAGCGACCATATAGAACTTTTGATCCAGGACACATTAGTTGCAGGTATGCTGTCCTCCCAAATCCGCCAGTGGCTGCGAGAAAAAGAGACACTAGGCCTCAAGGAAGCACGGGCCCTTGATAGCTCCCTGGATATGGCCTCCCGAAATGCCCGCGCGTACGTTCCCGACTGCACGGCAGCCCCTTGGGCAGCGTGGAACCCGACTGCGGCCGACTCCGGTGCATCCCCCATCCCCTCACAAGCTGTGCTGCGCAACTACCAGGCAACCCCGGCAGCGCTGCTATTTCTGCGGGCAAGCTGAGCATCCCCGGCAGCGCTGCCTGGCTAGCTCCTCCACCTGCAAAGGGTGCGGCAAAAAGGGCCATTTTGTGGCGGTATGCCAGGCCCGGGCGGTCGCCGCGGTCTCCGGAGGTGAACCAGGACCGCCACCCCAACTCTCTCCATGAGCCACGTGCGTCCAGCGGGCGCTGCCATCTTCCTTTTCCAGAACCACGTGCGGGCCCCGGGCACTGCCATTTTGTTCCCCAGGAACCAGGTGCGACGGATGGGCGCCGCCATCTTGCACACCCCCAGCTATGTGCGACCAGTGGGCCTGCCATCTTGGCTGGAGTCTCAGGACCCCGATTCGGATGACCACACATCGCCCAAAGAAAACCTCCAGCTTTTGCCACGACTTGCCTCGGTGACCCTGGACCAGTCTCGGCCCCGAACGCTCTCGACCGCGACGACGACCATGCTCATCGATGGGCACTTCTACAGGCCAGAGAAACGCACCTGATAAAGGCTTCCCGTCCATTTGAACGCCTCAGGATGGACTTCAAAGGGCCCCTCCCCTCCACTGACCAGAACACGTACTTCCTGAACGTGATTGACGAGTACTCCCGGTTCCCATTCGCCATCCCCTGCCTCGACATGACCGCAGCCACCATCATAAAAGCCCTCCACAGTATCTTTACCCTGTTCGGTTTCCCCGCCTACATACACAGCGATAGGGGGTCCTCCTTTATGAGCGACGAACTGCGTCAATTCCTGCTCAGCAAGGGCATTGCCTCGAGTAGGACGACCAGTTACAACCCCCGGGGAAACGGACAGGTAGAGAGGGAGAATGGAACGGTCTGAAAGACCATCCTGCTGGCACTACAGTCCAGGAATCTCCCAGTTTCCCGCTGGCAGTAGGTCCTTCCTGATGCTCTCCACTCCATCCGATCACTGCTGTGTACCACGACCAACCAAACACCCCACGAACATCTCCTTGTCTTCCTGAGGAAGTCCTCCTCCGGGACCTCGCTCCCAACCTGGCTGGCTGCTCCTGGACCCATCCTGCTCCACAAACACATGTGGGCGCACATAATGGACCCATTGGTCGAGAGGGTCCACCTCCTTCACACTAACCCTCAATACGCCTACGTGGCATACCCCGACAGCCGACAGCATACGATCTTCCTACGGGACCTGGCGCCCCCTGGATCCCCAGCCACACCCCCACCACCAACCCCACCCTCCCTCCCACCGGTGCACCCCACAGCCGCTCCCTTCCCAGGTGGATCGGTCCTCTCACCGGTCCCATCCAGGGGTGATGAAGCTGCCGAAGAAGCCGAAGTCACGCTCCCGGAGTCACGGATACCCGAGTCGGCTCCTGCATCACCGCCGAAGCTACGACGATCGCAGAGGACGACCAGGGCCCCCGATCGACTAATTGCTTCATTCTGACTGTAAATAAATACTGTAAATAGTTGCGACATGTAACGAGGAAAAACACTGTGCCAATGTATACCGGGTACCACTATAACCTTAACCTCTACCACTGTATAACGCGAGACCACCATCCCCGCCGGACTCTTTTTTTAAACAGGGGGTGAATGTGGTAGTCGGTGTCATAAAATATATCTATGTATATAATGGAGTGCAGACAGGCAGTGATTGACACAAAGGATGACCAATAAGCACACAGAACAGAGTAGCCAATCACCAGACAGGACATTACCACTATAAAGCCAGAGGGCACTAGGTTTCCCGCTCTCTCCGTATCCAGCCACTGAGACAGTCAGAGTTCATGAGCTAGTCAGTGCAAACACCATGCGGTAGCTAGTAAGTCTGGTCAGGCTAGTACTAGATCTCCAGTCAAGTCAGTATAGTGTCAACCCACAGTTGAACATGTATCATAGTTAAGACGTTAAATAAAATCGTGTTGCATCTTATCAAGTGTTGGAGGTCTGTCTCTCGCTACACTGCATCAAGTGCAGTCCACATCGACCCAGCCTGCCCAACACATCATTGTACCAGTGAGTGATGCTGAAATTTGACGAACCTACCTTGAGTGACTCAGCGTTGACCAGCAAACAGCCATCCGGTGACATGGAAAATGTCCGCCCTCCTCCGCAGCTCCGCATCGCCGGGCGGAGCCATGGGCGGAGCCAAGGGTGGGGCCAGTACAAAATCCTCATCTCCCCCTATGGGCAGAGCCACGCAACGGCTCGTATACAGAGCCCACAAGGACACAATACATATAATACAACACAGTGTGAATTACTAGGCTTATAATTCACCACAGGGAGCTTCGGATCTGCATCGACCCCAAGGATCTAAACCGCAACATCATGCGGGAGCATTACCCGATACCAAAACGAGAAGAGTTGACCAGCGAGATGGCTCATGCCAAATTCTTTAGGAAGCTGGACGTCTCCAAGGGGTTCTGGAAAATACAGCTGGACGCATACAGTATTTGCCAGAACCCCTTGGAGACGTCCAGCTTCCTAAAGAATTTGGCATGAGCCATCTCGCTGGTCAACTCTTCTCGTTTTGGTATTGGGTAATCCAGTCGCAAGCTGTGCACATTCAACACCCCGTTCGGTTGCTACTGCTACAACCGGATGCCTTTTGGCATCATCTCTGCCTCAGAGGTATTTCACCGCATCATGGAACAGATGATGGAGGGTATCGAGGGGGTACGAGTGTATGTTGACGATGTCATAATCTGGTCCACAACTCCCCAAGAACACATCGCTCGCCTCAAGCAGATATTCCACAGAATCCATGAGCATGGTCTCCAGCTCAACATGGCCAAGTGCTCATTCGGTCCAGCAGACATCAAATTCCTTTGTGACCACATCTCGCAGCAAGGCGTGCAGCCGGATGCTGACAAGGTTTCGGCGATCAATGCCATGAAGACCCCAGAGGGCAAGAAGGCGGTCCTCCGTTTTCTAGGGATGGTCAACTTCCTCAGGAAGTTCATTCCCAATATTGCATCCCACATCACAGCCCTCCGCCATCTCGTCAAAAAGTCGACGGAATTCCCGTGGCTGCCCGCTCATGAAAAAGAATGGCGTGAGCTGAGGGCAAAGCTCACCACAGCCCCGGTTCTGGCATTCTTCGATCCAACCAAGGAGACCAAGATATCCACTGATGCAAGCCAGGACGGCATTGGGGTGGTGCTTCTCCAACGGGATGACTCCTGGTCCTGGGCTCCAGTTGCGTATGCCTCCAGGGCCATGACACCCACTGAGCAACGGTACGCTCAGATTGAGAAGGAATGCCTGGGCCTCCTAACAGGAATCGACAAGTTTCACGACTATGTTTATGGCCTGCCAAAATTCACGGTAGAGACGGACCAGAAGGATTGAAATGACATGACGCCTCGGTTACAGTGAATCCTTCTCAAGCTACGCCGCTATGACTTTGAACTTGTCTACATTCCAGCTAAAGAACTCATTATTGCAGATGCCCTTTCCAGGTCTATCACCACACCGTGTGAACAAACTGACTTCATCTGCCACATCGACGCGCAGGTGCAATTGTGTGCCTCCAACCTTCCGGCCTCTGATGAGAGGGTCATCCAAATTCGTGAGGAAACGGCCAAGGATCCTCTGCTACAGCGAGTGATGCAGCACCTTACAAATGGCTGGCAGAAGGGACAGTGTCTCCAGTTCTACAACGTCAAGGACGACCTGACGGTGGTGGACGGCATCCTCATGAAGCTCAACAGGATCGTGATTCCTCACAACATGCGAGCAATGGTGCTCGGCCAACTCCATGAGGGTCATCTGGGGGTCGAGAAATGCCGTCGCAGAGCTCGGGAGGCAGTCTATTGGCCGGGCATCAGCCAGGACGTTGCCAACACGGTCCTCAACTGCCCCCATGTCAGAAATTTCAGCCAGCTCAACCCAAAGAAACTTTTTAGCAACATGAGAGAGTGACCTCCCCATGGTCTAAAGTTGGTGTCGACCTTTTCCATGCCAAGGGGCGTGACTATGTCCTCCTGGTCGACTACTTCTCCAGTTACTCAGAAGTGGTGAAACTGTCCGACCTCATGTCGAAGGCAGTGATTAAAGCCTGCAAAGAAACGTTCACCAGGCATGGGATACCGCTCACGGTGATGAGTGACAATGGTCCCTGTTTTTACAGCCAGGCATGGTCTGAGTTTGCATGGTTATACAACTTCCGTCACATAACCTCCAGCCCCCACTACCCGCAGTCAAACGGGAAGACGAAAAAGGGGTCCATATTGTTAAGAGGTTGCTATGCAAGCCTGCAGACTCAGGCTCCGACTTCAACCTGGCGCTGCTGGCACACAGGGCAACCCCGCTGTCCACTGGGTTGCCTCCAGCGCAGATGCTCATGAATCGCACTCTGAGAACCACGGTTCTAGCCATCCATGTTCCAGACCTTGACCACCTCACGGTCATACAAAAGATGCAGCAGTCTCGGGCCCAACAGAAATCAGCATACACCGCTCATGCCACGGATCTCCCCGAGCTGGTCCTAACTGATTGTGTTCGTGTACAGCTGCCTGACGGCAGCTGGTCAGCCACAGCTGTGGTGGTCAAGCAAGTGGCCCCGAGATTGTTCCGTGTCCGCATGGCTGATGGCTCCTTCCTACGACGCAACAGAAGGGCACTGCGCAGAGTTCCACGCCCGCCACCTGACCGAGATGCCCCGCCACACACAATGCTTCCTCCGGATGTGCCCTACCATGAGGCCACCGATCTACCAGCAATCCTGCCGACCCCTGCTACCACCGCATTGGCGGCGGTCCCGCCTATCCAAGTGCAGGCAGTCCCTGATCCACCCTTGCGGCGATCAACGAGAATTCGGCGCCCGCCACAAAGACTAAACTTATAGACTGAACTTTTGTACATCTTGTTACCTCATCGTTTTGACCTCTGTAAATATTGTTTTACCATTTCATCTGCCCTATATCTGCACTAGCGACACCTTCCTATGTATACAAGTTCATGTTGGCACATTCTGTATGTAGTCACACACATATATCCATCCACACGAACATGCACCTTAATATTTATTATCTAAAAAAAAAGAGGGGAGATGTCATAATATAAATCTCTGTATATGATGGAGTGCAGACAGGCAGTGATTGACACACAGGATGACCAGTAAGCACACAGAACTGAGCATCCAATCTCCAGACAGGACACTACCACTATAAAGCCAGAGGGCATCAGGTTTCCCACTCTCTCGGGATCCTGCCTCTGAGACAGTCAGAGTTCGTGAGCTAGCCAGTGCATAAAACCATGCGGTAGCTAGTAAGTCTGATGAGGCTAGTGCTAGGTCTCCAGTCAAGTCAGCATAGTGTCAACCCACAGTTGAACATATATAGTAGTTAAGACATTAAATAAAATTGTGTTGCATCTTATCAAGTGTTGGAGGTCTGTCTCTTGCTACACTGCATCAAGTGCAGTCCACATCGACCCAGCCTGCCCAACACATCAGTCAGTATTAGGGGTATTACGGTGCCCAGGTTAATGCTGTAAGGCCATTGGTGTTGGAGGTACCTGAGACAGCAATATCATTGGTGAAGCCTGCCTGCTGGTTCCGCCCAGTAAGGCGGAGTATAAGAGCCTGTGTCTCCCTAGCAGCTGCATTCTGTACCTGTGCTGCTGGGGGAAACATCTAGTCCAATAAAGCCTTCAATTGTCATCCAATCTCGCTTTTGGAGTCATTGATCGAGCATCAGCCAGCCGCTGGAATCGGCGGGGCCGCTGATTCTCCGGCCCGGATGGGCCGAGTGACCGCCGATTCTCCGGCCCGGATGGGCCGAGTGACCGCATGGATACGACAGAGTCCCGCCGGCGCCGTTCACCCCTGGTCACTGCTGGTGGGAAATCTGCGCGAATGGCCGGGAGGCGGCCTGTGGGGGGGGAGGGGGGCTCCTTCACCGGGCGGGGGGGGGGGGCTAATTCCCCGCGCGGCCTGCTCCTGAACACCAACGCCATGTTGAGTCGGGGCCGGCGCGCTAATTAAGTCCCTCACACATGCACGGGTTGGCGCGGCACCCATTTGGTGTAATACGGGAAAGGAGGCTGGAACGGCGTGAATCGCTCCAGCGCTGTGCTGGCCCCCTGTGGGGGACAGAATAGGTCGTTCCCGGACCCAGTTTGCGCCGTTGTGAAACACGACGGCATTCATGACGGCGTGAACACTTGGGCTCCATTTGGGAGAATCGCTCCCCTGGATCAAACGGACACGAATTTCCAGCCCTGCAGGAGGCTAGCAGGGACCCAGTGTGAATCTCGCAGCTTTTGCTGCAGATACGGACCAACGCAATTCCGGTTCAGAGGCCGCGCATGCACACAACGGCGGTCTCCACTGGCCGCACCGTGTTCCATGGCAGACTCAGACCGCGGAGCTAGACCCACAAAAGAGACGCCCCGATTGGCCGCGTGCCCGACCCTCAACCCCCGCACAAACCCCCTGGATGCCTAAATAGCCCCCTCTGGCCTCTGATCGGCCCGCACCCGACCGGGGTGACCGTCCGCAGCCTCCATGCGAGTATCCCGACCGGCTGGAGCACACTAGTTCCACGCCGTCGGGACTTCGGCCGGTCAGGGGTGGAGGATGTCAGAGCGGGCCCATGGCAATAGCCCCAGGCGGCATGGCGCACTCCCTGAGTACGCCATTTTTCGGGGCCCACAGTGATCTCAGTGATCCCGTTCCAGCATTAGATCTAGGCAACAGCTCCAGCGCAAAGTTCAGCGTATGCAAGATATAGAAACCGAGAATCAGAAACTGCGGGACTTGAGGAATACACCAACGAGTTTGCAGACGTTAAGAATAAGGAAGTAACAATAAAAGCACTTAAAGATAAAAATCAACAAGTATATGCAGACCTTAAGCAGCAAAGCAGAAAGCTGTGCTCTTGGGAAAGAGCAGAAATTACGGAATGACTTCACGGAAAAGGAAAGGATGTTACAGGAGACTCAAACATTTTTGACCTCCAAATGTGAGGAGGCTGATCACAAGGTTCAAGTGTTACAGACAGCCCTGGAATCAACTCAGACTGAGCTCTGTGATTTAAAAGGAAAGTATGATGCAGAATCAACTGCCAAAGTGGATGAAGTTGAAGTTATCAGGACAGATCCTGAAAGAGCCAATCAGAGGGCAGAAGTGGTTCAAAGAGAGACAGAGAGAGACCTAACGTAAGCAACTTTCCTCAGCTGACAAATCCCTGCAACTGGACACCCAGACCGAGAAAGCTTTTGGTGTGGAACAAGCTATCAAAGTGTTAACACGATCAAGTCAGGAATTTGAACTGGCGCAAAAGACCGTGAGGTAATATAGTGAGTTGAGGATGCACAGAGGTTGCAGGCAAACCTAACCAAACTCTTGAAACCTCAGCAAGTCAAGTCTCATAACTAAACTAGTTCATGCTCAAGAAAAATATAGATCAAGATGCGTACAGATACCAAGCCTTTCTTGAGAGAAAAAACAGAAAAAAACAAGAGTTCTTCATGCTTCACCATCAGATCTTCCAAGAAGCAAGAAGCAATGGTTCTTTAAAAAAAGAGCAAAGAAAACAAGAAGTCAACACATATTTCAATACAACAAACACAGGAAAAAGACCACTTCAGGCAACAAAGGCGGTTGAGCAGCAGAATCAGTCAGAAGCCTGATCGATTGAACTGATGAACAGTCAGGTTTGCATGCATGCAGTTTTACCTGACTAAAATCAATGTATATGTGTATAGTTTGAATGTACATGATTATGATTGTAAATCATTTCGAAAGAAAGAAGGATGTGATGATAGGTGGACTATCATCTATATATAATATGAGTAGATCATCATCATCTATATGTGTATTAGATCAGGGGTGGGAAAACTTTTCCGTGCAAGGGCCACATTCAGAAATTCACAATTCACAAAGGGCCGCATAGAATATTAAGTAAAATAATTACTTCACCCGGTTATGATTCTGGGCGCCTCATATAGAACATAGAACAGTACAGCACAGAACAGGCCCTTCGGCCCTCGACGTTGTGCCGAGCAATGATCACCCTACTCAAGTCAACGTATCCACCCTATACCAGTAAGTAACCCAACAGCCCCCCCCCCATTAACCTTAAAAAAATTTTTTTTTTTTTAATTAAAAAAATTTTTTTTTTTAAATTAAAAATTTTTTTTTTTTTTAATGACTTGGTGGGCCGCAGAAATACCTTTGGCGGGCCGCAGTTTGCCCACCCCTGTATTAGATGTTATGTATTTTGGAGTTGTAGTTCTAGCATCCGACCAGCAGGTGGTGTGAGTATGCAGGCACATGACCCGGATGCACCATGTGTTCCAGGACAAAGTGTTAGTAAGGAGATCATATATTAGAGTAGCTCTGTAGTATCTCAGTGTAAGTTAGTGTTAGACCATTATTTCCAACTGTATTAATGTTAGTAATAAAAAGTTTAATTGTAAAACAAAGTCTAATGTTCTTTGTTAACACTACCACATCAAGAGTCAACATCAGCATAATCAAAGAATGTTACACTCACCTTCTCAACCTTGCCCTTGCTTGAGGTATGGTGATCCTCAGGTTAAATCACCACCAGTCAGCTGTCCCCCTTCAATGGGGAAAGCAGCTTATGGACATCTGGGACTCTGAGGACTTTACATATAGATTATATGAATACATCAAACAACATTTTGTGCATTTGATTTTAACAATCCTCATGTTGTTTATTTTCAAATGACTGTTCCACATTCCCGAAATTACCCCATACCTGAAACAAAATCACCTAAGTTGTTATCGTTGGCAAGATTTATTTTGAAGTTGGAATGAACAGCATTTTCTCACTGGGAACATTGTGAAACTAGACCACTAGGTGGAGGAAAAGTTCCAAGTTGTTGCAAAATAATGGTATCTTCAATATAAAATGGGTAGTTAATATTTTGATATCGAAAGCTTCCGATATAGCATACACAAAACGTTCACAAAACTTTGCAGCCTCAATTAAGTAAGGCCACGAAGGAGTCCACACTGAGTACTTCAGGCAAACATTGAGTTATTTACAAAGCAACTATTTACACACCAGGTAGACACTAAGTAGGCCTCCTGCTGCAGCCGGTGCCTAACTGGCCAAGTTTATTTATGATCCCCTTTATGTCATTAAGAAGTCCCCGTGCACTGCGTGTTTGGCGTTGCAGATCTCCGAAGCTTGCGTCTCCACTTTGGAATCTGTGTCCACGACCTCAGACAACTTGGCATTCTGACTCCCGTGGGGTCCCATCACGGGCAGTTTCAGCACCAGAGGAGGTTGGTTGCAAACTTTGCACTCCCAAGGAGATTTTCGAAGAATCAGTCAGCTGCACTGAATACGGTCAATGTTTTCTCACTTAATCTGACTTTGGACTTGGACTTGATATGAAACCAGTCCCGTCTGGCGAAGGGTAGTGTCGGCAATCCACAGGGCAATGTGGGTACGGGGCAACGCCCTTGCAGTTCTTGGTTGTGGCTTACTTTCGTCCCACGGCTGGAAAAATGAGACCTAGGCGGGTTCGGAGACTTCGCCCCATCAGCATTTCAACCGGGGCCATCCCGGTCATGGCATATGGGGCTGTCCTGTAGCAAAATAGGAAATGAGCTAGCCTGGTGTCCATTGAACAAGAAGATTGCTTCCTGAGGCCTCTTTTAAATGCCTGTACTGCCCGTTCCACTAAACCATTAGAAGCCGGTTGGTACGGAGTGGTACTCCAGAAGCTCTCATTTAGTTGTCTCTGTAACCAAAATGTTGTCCAAATAGACAGCTCCGTGCGGCAACCCATTAGGATATTTTCCATCACTCGATGAAATATGGCACAAGCAGAGGAGACCCCAAAGGGCAGTCGGGTGTATTCATAAAGTCCCCTATGTGTATTGATGATGACATATTTCTGGGAGGCTTCATCTGGCTCTAGTTGCAAATATGTGTGGCTAATGTCAAGCTTAGTGAAAGTAGGTCTCCTGCCAACTTTGCATAAAGATCTTCAGTGCGAGGCATCGGGTAGCTATCCAATCGGGAAGCTGTATTCACTGTTACCTTCTAATCTCCGTACAATCGGACTGTTTCACATGATTTTAACACCAGTACTACTGGTGCTGCCCAATCAGTAAAGCACACAGGCTGGAAAATAGCCAAATTCTCCAATCAAGAAAGTGCAGCTTCCTCCCTATCCAATAATGCATAGGGAACAGGGCATGCCCAAAAATACCTGAGTAGGGCCTCTGAGTCAAAATTTATGTGGGCTACAGCCCCTTTAATCTTTCAAGTTCAGGTTGAAACACCTTGGGGTACTTGCCCAACATCTTGGCTCGACCCCTGGACCCCGTCTGATTAGAAAGTGCAGAGAGAGTGCAGTTGGCAATTAAGCTGAAACCGATGGAACCAGTCATGGTCCAACAATCTAGGACCTTTCCCTCTGACAATAAGGAAGATATGTTGACTGGCGGCCATAAACCACCAGAGTCTTGGTGGTTCCTGCAATATCCAAAGGCTCACTGGTGTAGGTGACCAACTTAGCCTTGGTATCAGTTAAGTCCAAATCCTGCGTCCCCTTTCTAATACAGTCAAAAGTATGGATCCGCTGCCCCGGTGTCCAGCTCCATGTGCCCATTGACATGCACCGCAATCCGTATAGGGGCCATCCAGGGCACTGCCATGCAATTTAATTGCATACAGTCATCCTCTTCAGGCTCATCCAAGTGGAGAGCATGGACTCTGGGTTGACGTCGGCCTCTACCGGTGCGTTTGGATCGCTGGTTCGCCTTTGGTCTGAGCCCTCACCTGGGCCGGTGATCACACGTCCCACAATGACCCGACTCGCTCTCAGCCGATTCCAGGGAAGTGTCCCGCCTGGAAAATCTCGGCATTGCACCAGCAGTTCGGGCGCTCGGCACACAGCAGTGGAGCGGTCTGGGGAGTGGCCACTCACTGGGAGGAGACGTTCCCCAAGGCCTTCACTTCGATGCCTTGTATTTCTTGCACCCTTCTCTTTGCACTTTCCTGAGACAGTGATAACTGAATAGCTTGTTGTAGGTTCTGCGAAGATTTGGCCAATAGTATTTTTGGGTGGTGAATTATTAATGCCACATACTAGATGATCTTGCAACATTTACTGCAAGGCAGTGCTGTCGTCACAAAACGCGGCAATCCTGGGTAATGTGGTCAAATACTCGGTAACAGTCTCAGTCGTACTCCTTTCTGCAGTAATAAAATGGTATCGCTGTACGATAACGGAAGGAGTGGGGTTAAAGTGTTATCCCACCAGGGTCACTAGCTGGTTGAATGTTTCTCGTGTCTGGTGGGGTAGGCAAGGCTCTGTATGACTCTGAACGTATGTGTGCCACAGGTAGTCAATAGGATGACCGCCTGCTGCTCGCTTTCTAACTGTCTGATCAGAGGCGTAATGGCACAATATTCCGACCTCTATCCAATAGTGCAGTAGCGTCGATAACTATCCAGCTTGACCCTCATTGCCAGTTTACTAAGGCTACAAAGGAATCAACACCGAGTAGTTCAGGCAAACATTGGTTTATTTACAAAGTAACTATTTACAAATCGGGTAGACCTCACGTAGGTCTCCCTCTGCAGTCAGCGCCTAACTGGCTAGGTTTATATATGGTCCCCTTGTATGCCGTTAAGTAGTCCCCCCCCCGGCCTTTTTGGGGGAACTCATATTCCATGAGGGCCACGGGGAAGGTAATGGCTCCCACCCCATAGGCCACCTATGGCTTATAACACTCAATTGGCTGCACGGCAGCACAGTGTCATAGAATCATAGAGTCATAGATATTTACAGCATGGAAACAGGCCCTTCGTCCCAGCTTGTCCATGCTGCCCAGTTTCTATCACTAAGCTATGTACCCACTTGCCTGCATTTGGCCCATATCCCTCTATACCCATCCTGCCCATGTAACTGTCTAACTGTTTTTTAAAGGAAAAAATTGTACTGCTTCTGGCAGCCCGTTCCAGATGCTCACCACCCCCTGTGTGAAAAAATTTCCCCTCTGGTCTCTTTTGTATCTCTCCCCTCTCACCTTAAACCAATGCCCCCTAGTTCTAGACTCCTCTACCTTTGGAAATATATGTTGACTATCTACCTTATCTATGCCCCTCATTGTTTTATCGACCTCTATATGATCACCCCTAAGCATCCTGCGCTCAAAGGAAAAAAGTCTCACTCAGCCTATCCAGCCTCTCCTTATAACTCAGACCATCAAGTACTGGTAGCATCCTTGCAAGTTTCTTCTGCACTGTTTCTAGTTTAACAATATCCTTCCTATAATAGGATGACCAGAGCTGAACACAGTATTCCATGTGTGGTCTTACTGATGTCTTGTACAACTTCAACAAGACGTCCCAACTCATGCATTCAGTAATCTGAACAATAAAACCTTGCATGCTGAATGTCCTCCTCATCACCCTGTCCACCTCCAACTCCACCTTCAAGGAGCTATGAACCTGTACCCCTAGATCTCTTTGTTCTGTAATTCTTCCCAGCTCCCTACCATTAATTGAGTAGGTCCTGCCCTGATTTGATCTACCAAAGTGCATCACCTCACATTTATCTAAATTAAACTCTATCTGCCATTCATCTGCCCACTGGCCCAATTGGTTAAGATCCTATTGCAATCTTTTAAAAAAAAATTTAGAGTACCCAATTATTTTTTCCAATTAAGGGGCAATTTAGAGTGGCCAATCTACATATCCTGCACATCTTTGGGTTGTGGGGGTGAAACCCACGCAGACACGGGGAGAATGTGCAAACTCCACACGGACAATGACCCAGGGCCGGGATTCGAACCCAGGTCCTCAGCGCCATAGGCAGCAATGCTAACCACTGTGCCACCGTGCTGCCCCCTATTGCAATCTTATATAACCTTCTTCACTATCCACCATGCCACAAATCTTGGTGTCATCTCCAAATTTACAAACCATGCCTCCTACATTCTCATCCAAACCATTTATATATATCACAAATAACAGTGAACCCAGCACTGATCCCTGAGGCACACCGCTGGTCACAGGCCTCCAATTTGAAAATCAACCCTCCACAACCACCCTTTGGCGTTGGTCACCAAGCCAATTTTGTATCCAATTGGCTACCTTACCCACCCTGTATTCCGTGAGATTGAACCTTTTGCAACAACCTACCATACAGTATCTTGTCAAAGGCCTTGCTAAAGTCCATGTAGACAACGTCGACTGCACTGCCCTCATCTACCTTCTTGGTTACCCCTTCAAAAAACTCAATCAAATTTGTGAGACATGACTTTCCCCTTACAAAGCCATGCTGACTATTCCGAATTAGCCCTTGCCTGTCTAAATGCCTGTAAATCCTGTCCCTCAGAATACCTTCGAACAATTTACCCACTACAGAAGTAAGGCTGACCGGACTGTAGTTCCCAGGCTTATCCCTATCTGGGATAGGGTAAACAAGGGCACAATATTTGTTCCCCTCCAATCTTTAGGCACCTCTCCTGTGGCTTTCTATGATTCAAATATCACAGCTAGGGGGCCGGCAATTTCCTCCCTAGCCTCCCACAACGTCCTGGGATACATTTCATCAGGTCCCGGGGATTTATCTATCTTGATGCGTTTTAATACCTCCAGTACCTCTTTCTCTGTAATATGTACACTCTTCAATGCATCACTTTCTATTTCCCCAATTACCCTAACATTCGTGCTTTTCTAAACAAGAAATATTCATTTAGGACCTCTCCCATCCCTTGTGGATCTGTACATAGATGACCTTGTTTATCCTTAAGAGGCCCTACCCTCTCCCTAGTCACTCTTTTACCCTTTATGTATCTGTAAAAGCTCTTTGGATTTTCCTTTGCCTTATTTGCCAAGACAATCTCATGTCCTCTTTTTGCACTCCTGATTCCTCTCTTAACTACTCTTCAAGGGATCCACTTGATCCCAGCTGCCAATGCATGTCATATGCCTCCTTCTTCTTTTTGACTATAGCCTCAATATCATGCATCATCCAGGGTTCCCTCCTTCTACCAGCCTTACCCTTCATTCTAAGAGGAATGTGCTCACCCTGAACCTTAGTTAAGACCTTTTTGAAAGACTCCCACTTACCAGCTGTCTCCTTGCCTGTAACAGGCACCCCCAATCAATTTTTGAAAGTTCCTACCTAATACACCTGAAATTGGCCTTGCCCCAGTTTAGAATTTTAACTTTTGGGTCAGAACCATCAGTCTCCATAGCTATCTTAAAACTAATGGAATCATGGTCACTGGTCCCAAAGTGATCCCTCACTAACCCCAACAGGAGGTCAGGTTTTGCCCCCTCTCTAGTCGGGCCATCCACATATTGAATGAACAATTTTTCCTGAATATACTCAACAAATCTCTCTCCATCCAAATCCCTAGAGCTTTGGCTGTGCCAGTTAATGTTGGGAGAGTTAAAATCCCCTGCTATTACCACCCTATTTTTCGGCAGCTATCTGTAATCTTCTTATATATTTGCTTCTCGATTTCCTGCTGACTATTTGGGAGCCTATAGTACAGTCCTATCAAAGTGATCTCACCCTTCTTTTTTAGTTTTACCCGAATAGACTCAGTGGGTGAACCCTCAGTGGTTATCACTATTGCTTCACAGTGCTAGATCCCAGGTTTGATTCCCGGCTTGGGTCACTGTCTGTGCAGAGTCTGCACCTTCTCCCTGTGTCTGTGTGGGTTTCCTCCGGGTGCTCCGGTTTCCTCCCACAAGTTCCAAAAGATGTGCTGTTAGGTAATTTGGACATTCTGAATTCTCTGTCCATGTACCCGAACAGGCGCCAGAATGTGGCGACTGGGGGACTTTTCACAGTAACTTCATTGCAGTGTTAATGCAAGCATACTTGTGACAATAAAGATTATAAAAAAGAAAAAAGAAAAAAAAGAAACATTACTCAGAATAATCCACCATGGTCACAAATCAAGCTTTAATACATCTTTGGCTTAGAATTGAAGGAACAACAGAGCCAAAGGATGCTGGATTTAATCTTGACTTGACTGACCAAAAGTATACAGATGATAAGTCATTCTCCATAGCATTTAGTAATTAAACTGAAAGTCATAGTTCCACATATATGAAGACTTATATAAAATATTGCAGTGATTTTATTATATAGTGGAATTACTTTTTTTAATAGCATTTACAACTTGGGAATTGAGTGAATGAGGACTTGAAAAACACAAATTCAGGAACGTGCTTCCTTTCAGTCTACACTTGTGTTTCCAGCCAATTTCTTGACCTAGTGGCCTTCCAGCAGTGCCTGACCTTTATTATAGATTAAAACATTTTGTAAAGCAGGTGCTTCTTGGGAGAAACTGATTTTCCTCAAATCTGATAGTGTCGTTCTTCCAAACTGACAAAAAGAGGCACCTTTGAACTATATGTGCATCACATTTTACTGTGTCTGATGGTTTTTGTCCTTGAATGTACAATCTGCAGGAGAGTGAATTAGTGAGAGAGAGAAGGCACAAAAGCAGTAGAGGGATGCCAGCTCGAAGCTTGGGAAGGCATCCAGCTTTATATCCAGGCACACCACATCCTCCATCTTCTCAGTGGCTATGATGCCCAATGTGCCTCTTCAAAGTCTAAAAGTATCATCAATCAACATTTGTGATGGAAACTATTGTTCTTATTTTTGAGAGAATTGTTACCTAAAGTCAGGGAATACACAGAACTTGATGACTGAAGTATGGAGATTGTGATTGCAGTGTTTTTTGTCTTTAACATGACCATCAAATACGGTGAAATCTGTAGCGAGGGGCAGCTCTGTGAAGAGGGAGGAGAGCACTCCATAGAAGGTTTTACTCATCAAGGGTTTTTGGGAACTCTTTTCCTACCTCCTTCTCAATCAGTAGTAATACCCAGGGTGACTTAGCTTCAAAAAGGAGATGGTGACAGAACTGTGCCACCCACAAAGTATTCTCATTAACATCTTTATTCAGCAACACATCCAAGTATACAAGCCAACATAAACTATTCATCCATGCAATCTCTTAGTCCCTGTCTTGTGTGTGGCCTTGCCTGCCGGAGTGCCTCTATGCAGTGCTATCCAAATTGCTGTTGCATAGCTGGTGGAAGGCCGCTAACTTTCATGAGGGGAGGCTACAAATGGCCTTGGAGGCAGCCCTCAAACATCTCTGGTCGCACAAGGCCCGATTCTGGACTGAAAAACCACAGAATTGGTAGCAGCAGCCGTGACTCGCTGGCTGATGAGCAACAGCAAGGGCACCGTTGGAGTGGCAGTGGTGGGAACACAAATACTATCAACCTGAGAGAGGCAGCAGATTTGTGTTTCACTATATCACTGTCACTCCAATGGGATGATACCTTAACAATCACAGTAATCTGCTGGGAAGAAAGGTTGCTGAACAAAGTCTACATGCCCCTTTCAGCACTGAGAAACAAGGTCAGGGTGACAGTCGTCCAAGCCTGCATGGTAACAAATATAGATCTCGTGAGTTTTGTCTGCTCCAGATCAGAGATGTTGCGTGGCTGCCGCTTGTGCTAAAGTGAAAATTGAGACATTGGCCACGAGATGCTTCATCACAGCTGGGTCTGCAAGTGGCCTTCTGGAGTTCAGTATGACATACATTCTGGAAAGAAAAGGCCTCAAGCTCTGCACAGTGATGTCAGGGTTCACCATGCTCCCTGACAGTAACAGAAGGCTCTCTGACACAGCTTGTCAAAGTAACATGCATCTCTGTATGATGATCACCTGACACCACTGGAGGAGAACTCATCTTCGACCTCATCCTTTAAAGAGGATGCAGAGGCAACGGGAGGTGGGCTTTAGGTTGGTATCATTGGAAAATGTGTGCAGGTGAGGTGCAGTATTTGAATACTTGACTCCTGAGTGTTAGGGACTACTGCTGGATGAGTAAGGACAGTATGATCCCTCTCTGGAGGTGATTATGCAAACCCTCCTTCTTACGTTTTGAATAACTGCAAATAAACTCACCCTTTCAGTTCAACCAATCTTGAGTTTGCTGTGGGGTTATTTTAACTATATATATTTTAATTTAATTTTTTCATTTATAATCAACAAGACATCAACATCAAACAGACCAGAAAATGAATATTAAATAGTATAATATCGCAAGAAAAAAACCACACAACCAATCAAATGAATCCCACCCAAAGAAAGATAAAAATAGCCAACCCCCAATAATAATAACTACCCCTCCCACCATCTCCTATAAACAGCTGATTGTGCTTCATTATTTAAGGTAGGAAATGAATGGCTGTCTCTTCAGAAAGAACCCCTCCACCGACCCCCTAACGGTGTACTTGACATTTTCCAGATGTAAAAATTCCATGAGGTCACCCAACCAGGCCGAAGCACTGGGTCGATCGGAAGATTTCCATTCCAGCAGAACTCACCTCCGGGCTATCAACGAGGCAAAGGCAAGGACATCCGCCTTCACCCCGGTCTGCAGCCCCGACGAGTCCGACACCCCAAAAATGGCACCAGCGGGCAAGGCTCCAGATCAATGTTAAGAATCGCTGACATGGTGCGAAAGAAGGAGACCTGTAATAACGTACACAAAGGCCACTGGACCAGGCCAATTAAGCTCCCCGTGACTCTCAAGAAATACGAGCTACCCCCCGAGGGGACAGAGTTCCCTCATTAGCGGGGAACAAATTTGGACATAAAAACCCTGGTCGGGGTGCGGGCCGATCACGGGAGTCCCTTTGGGGAGTGGTGGTGGAAAGAGGTTTGTTCTGCATTCAATAAACCTTTGTTTCCTTTACGCTCCCGTGAGATCGCTTCCTTGGATCCAATACTGGTAATGAGGTTCAACTGGAGTTGCAGATGGCGGCATTCCGCAGTACTCAGCTGCCCCTCCAAAGGTCTCTGCAAGTTGCTATGTCTGCTACCGACATGCCACACTTTGGGAAGCTTGAGGCGCTCAATGCAAGTATCGATAACTGGTCGCAATATATTGAACGCATGGGCTATTTTTTGCGATGTTGTGGGCATCACATAGACGTGGCTGCAAGGGGGTCAGGACTGGGATCTAATATATACAAGGATATTGTCCTATTGAAAGGTCAGGCAGGCGGGCATTGTTATTAAGGAATGAAGTTAAATCGATGGCAAGGAGCGATATAGGATCAGAAGGCATAGAATCTCTGTGGGTAGAGTTGAGAAATCGCAAAGATAAAAAGACCCTGATGGGAGTTATGTACGGGTATGGAACCTGGGTCCTCAGTGCCGTCAGGCAGCAGTGCTAACCACTGTGCCATAAAATTTTAAACTCTGTCCCTTAGTTTTCGGCTTTACCACAAGGGAAAGCATCCTCCCAGCATTCACCCCGAAGAGCTGGAAGCCAGAGCTGGTTTTCTGATTTTCCCCTCCCCTCGCTGGTGACATAACAAGGATCCTGTCCAGAAAGGTCGGGAACCTCATGTGTATAAATTAACATTTCATTAAAGGCTTCTGTGCAAGGTGGCACAGTGGTGCAGTAGTTAGCACTGCTGCCTCATGGCGCTGAGGACCCGGGTTCGATCCCGGCCCCGGGTCGCTGTCCGTGTGGAGTTTGCACATTCTCCCCATATCTGCGTGGGTCTCACCCCCACAACCCAAAGATGTACAGGGTAGGCGAATTGGTCCTCAGACAGGGCGGGTCCTCAATGCCGTTTCTCCACTGCCTGAGCGACCTGAAACGAACGGGCAAGAATGTAGTCATCATGGGGGTTACCTCTTCTGTCCTCCAAACAGAAGAGCAGTTATGAAATTGGAGCTAGGGAGCTCCCAGTGGATTCAAGGGAGAAGCCTTTAGCTGGGCTTCAGACATTTCAGCTGATTTGGAGTGTTGCAAGTTCTCTGAGATATCTGCTGATAAGACTTCCGTCGAATCAGAAGGGCAGTTATGAAATGGGGTCCGGGCAAGCTCTCAGCTGTCCTAGCTGACCAGCAAGCCTGGCAAGTTCCCTTAGGTATCGGCGGACAAACTGTGCTTGTGGCCGCAGAGGTATTGTTGCTGGAAAACAAACAAAACACAAACAAACAAACATGCAACAAACATACTGCAGGTTTCAGAAGTGGTGGCGTGGGGCTGTGAAAAGCTGTTTAAATTTAAACACTGAACATTTAACAAACACATACAAACAAACATGCAACGAATATCGTACAGGTTCCATCAGAACGAAGGATACCGCAAATCACATTTGGCTTGGGGTGTAACTAGCATATGGAGTCAGTGCAGTGTGACCGAAGAAGAGAGGAAGGCGAGAAACAAAAATGAAGTGGCATTGCTGAGGTATCCCTGCCATGAGAAGTGGTGGGTAAGCGCTCATAGTTTGCATGGGGCAGCTGGGACCTTGTAGCTGCTGTGGGTGGTGTTCTCTTTCATATCTGGGGGTGGGTTTAGCTGGTGGTGGGGGTCTCTTGCAATCTCAGGCGAAGTGTCCTGGCTGCCTACAGTTGTAACATGACCCCTGAGGCACATAAGGCGGAGCAGGCACTCTGGTGCATTGTTCCCTTGGGTATTGTTCCCTGAGTGGGGGGTCGGGGCTGTTGGTTTTGTTGCTGCTTCGGGGGGCATTGGTGGGCTGATTCTGTTGCTGTTTCGGGGGGGCTTGACATTCTCGAGCGTAATGTCCTAACTGTCCGCAGTTAAAACATTCCTGTGACTTGGTCTGCTGTGGGCTGTTCCTTCCCTCATTTACACATGCGGGGTTTTGATGTGTTTTAACTGGATGCATGTCTGCATCTGCCTGTCCTTTCTCGGGTTTTATAAATTTGGTTTTGCCTTGTACTGATTGCTCCCAAGCGCGGGACAATCTTTTCAAAACCCATTTCTCATTATGAGTTTCCTCTGAGAGGTCGTAGTTAGCACAGGCGCTCTGTCTTGCCTCTGTGGCATGGGAGATAAGGGTGCGGGTCCATTTAACCATGTTACCTTGGGTCAAATGTGCGCGGTCTAATTCACCAAAAACTGCAGTGAAGTGAATCCACAGCCTTCCTGCAAATGCTGTGGGGTGCTCGGTCTTTTTCTGCCTACACTTGTTTAGGCCTTCTACTGGGTCTCCTCTGTTATACCCTATCGCATCCAAAATAGCTGTATGCATTTCTTCGAGGGTGCCTCCTCCAACATTCTGTGGGTCAGGGAGGGCTGCTACTACCGATGAGTCTAAACTCAAAACTGTGAGTTTAAGGCCGTACATGGTCGCCTGCTGTTTCACTTTTGTAAAGGATTGGTGGTGGTCTGAAGAGGGGAGGATTTTCTCACACACGTCCCTTAGTTGAGTCACAGTTAAGGGGGTGGTGTAAGTGATCACGGGTGCGCCGTCTGCGGTTGCTTTTCGTTGGGTGGTGACTGGGTTCATTGGTGCGGGTGCTATCTGATCTGTGGGGGGTTGGGGCGCTTTCCTTTTCTGCTGCGTTTCTAGTGCACATGTTCCCTGAACAAATCGTTTTGCTGTCTCGCCAATCTGGTGCATTCTCTTCCTCTAATTGCATTCCAAAGGTTTCTTGGAAGCCATTCTGCACAGAAAGCAGAGATTGCAGCTCTGCAATCTGCTTCCTACATTTTGCATGGTCCACTGTGCTTTGCCTTTGCTCAGTGGTGGCAGCATGGAGTGCTCTTAAAGCTGCCTTCAGGTCGCTACACTGCTTCTTCATTGTCTCTACCTGCTTCTCTGATTCTTGTCTTATCAAGCTCCACGTGCGGGTCCTGGGCGCCGCCATCTTGGGGCCCCGATTCCACGTGCGGGTCCTGGGCGCCGCCATCTTGGGGCCCAATTCCACGTGCGGGTCCTGGGCGCCGCCATCTTGGGCCAACACGGAAGGCCCGGCCAGCGAGCAAAGAGTAGGCGAATTGGCCACACTAAATTGCCCCTTAATAGGAAAAAACAAATTGAGTACTCTAAATTTATTTTCAAAAGGGCTTCCGCGCTGTATTGTCCCCCTGCATTAGGAATTCCCCCCTATTGGTTTACAATATGTCTTGCAAAATGTGAACCAGACATAGGGAACACACAGGTAAGTATAGCCTCTGGGGGAGGGTGGAGGGAACATGCCCAAGCAGTACCTTAGTACTGCCCTCGGCACCCTGTGTAGCCACCTGGGGTGGCCACTGCCCAACACAAAATGGAAGATTGCAAGGAATGCAGGGAAAATGGACATGTTGTAAAGCAAGCAGCTTGCAAAGCGCTTGTATATTGGGACGGCGGCAGAAACCAGTTTTGACTGCTGCAGAAACCAGACAGCACTGTGAAAAGAAACCAGTTAACATACTAATGAGGCGATACCGGGCAATCCCCAGATACAATGGAAACAAGTTAAACACAGATCGATACATTGAATGGAAGGCCAGACCTTTCGGCGCCAGAGAAGCCCAAAACAATAAGTCCCAAGAACCGCCCCAGTGACCGAGGAACTGCCCCATGATTGGGGGGATCAAACATATCGATTGAGAAGAGACCCAATCGATTCCAAGCAGGTAAGGGAGTCCGCCCAAAGGGGCGCGGATCCCCTGGGACCTATAAAAGACAGGTCCCACACATGGTTCAGTCTTCTGATCCAGCCCTCCTCTCTCTTTGACTCGCACTCCTCCGTGGACCAGCACCTCGACCAGCTTTGCCAAGAAGACCTTGAACGAGAGAGAGGAGAGGGTTCGGACAGCAGCCGCCAACAAGTAAGTGCCTCACAACGATCGCTACCAGAGATAGGCACTCCTGACCCCTTTTAACTTATACCAACCTGAAGTCTGCAGACCAGAGCAGAGCAAGAGGCCTTGTTCCCTGACCCAGCAGTTCCTTCGAGATAAGTATTAGTTTATTTAGCGGTAGGAATAAGTTTAATCCTTTTAGTGTGTGCATGGGTAGTTATCATAATTGGATTATAATAAACTCAGTTGTTTGGACTTACTAATTGGTGTATGGTTTTATTGCTTTGAACTTCACCTTGACCTTGTGCCGGTGTCTTAATGACACCTGGCGACCCCAGAGCTAAGTAAAGAAACAGAGCCAAATTGAGTGTGAAGCACACTCACCCAGAACGACCAACACCTGGCACTGCCCCCTACACTAATCCTTCGTCTCCGCCAGCACTCTGAGCAAAAATGGGAAAATTCCACCCATAGAAACTAGTGCCTTCTCTGCATTGATCTATATACAAAATATAGAACAATTAGCCGCCTTCTGTGATTCAGTGCAGCCTCCCTTTTAGATGGACCAATAAACTCCTGTTTTTAAGAGCTGGAGGCGAGCAAAAACACATGTGAGCCTTGCACACTATTCGATCCTCTGTTGTGCATGCAAACAGTCAACAGTGTGAGTCATGCCAAAATCATTCTAATAAAGAAGCAGCACCAAATCTGCATGCTGCCTGCCTCCATGGCAACGGGTGCAGACAGGTTACAAATCACAGCCCGTGTATCCCAAAACAGGTGCAGGCCAATTTCTAGGGCAAAGGCTTTAACTGCAGAGCACTATCTCCATTCATCATCTACTATAGTTGCTTGTTTGTTCTTAGAATTTGACACTGATAAAGTCAGCATTGCTGATCCTGATTGCACTGAGCGCATTAAGAGTCAACAATGTAATATGAGCCTGAAGTAACAATTAGGCCAGACAGGGTTTGAATGGTAGGTCACCCTTCTGAAGGATATTAAAGAACCAGTTAGTAATTACAAATATCTTGTAACTCTTATGGTCATTTTTGTGGCATCAATCCGAAAGTAACAGATTTATTTAGTTCAATTTTACAACATATCAAAGTGAGATTTGACTCTTGAGCCACTAACCTGGGATTAGAACCACTGAACTACTGCAGGCAACTTTGCCCTATAAATGCATATTTTGGAATGGGGAAGATGTCACCCATGTTCCCTATTAACTAGTTATTTGATGCAGCTCAGAAGGAAAAAACAGTATTGGGAAAGAAATACTGTTAGGAACAGTTTTTTTCCTTCTGATTTATTGGCATTGATACTGGCAGGGGGTTGGCCCTCAGCTCCAACTTGAGTATTCCTTCTGCAATGCAAGCTTCATTTTTAAATGGTGCAATTTGCCATTTTTCTTTTTTTTAATATAAATTTAGCGTACCCAATTCATTTTTTCCAATTAAGGGGCAATTTAGTGTGGCCAATCCCCTGCCCTGCACATTTTTGGGTTGTGGGGGCTAAACCCACGCAAACTTAGGGAGAATTTGCAAACTCCACATGGACAGTGACCCAGAGCCGGGATTGAACCTGGGACCTCGGCACCATGAGGCAGCAGGGCTAACCCACTGCGCCAACGTGTTGCCCACCATTTTTGAAGTTGATGGAGCCCCCTTGCCATTTTGAAGAGCAGGACAGTGTTAAAAGAAACAAGCACCCAATTAAAAGCTGCTGACACCAGGTGCGGGATTGTCTGTTTGCCGACGCTGAAATTGGGCGGAGACTAGGTTCCGACGCCAAAATCGTGGCGGGTGTCGGTTTGACGCTAAATCGTGACTCTCTGCCACCTCAACAGCGTTGTCAGTCGGTCCGGAATGCACATACAGTAAACACCGCTTGCATATCATTAGCGAGCCCGACCCAGTATTCTCTGGGGCCTTTGTGATACTCCTCCTCCAATGGGCTAAATTCCCGACGGCGCGGTTCACTTGTGCTTTTAAAAATCGTGAAACCGGCGCCATGGCTGCTGAGGGAGAGAGAGGGGGTAAAGTGTCCAACATCCCCATAGTTTATTGACAGTTGTGCCACTGGCCGGGGCCTTCTGCCAGGGCCAGGGGGAGTAGTGGAGGATGGCCAGGAGGTGGACGGGCACGGAACACCATTGCCGCAGCTGGAAAGGCAGCCATGCAGCAGCGGGCGCCGCTGACAGCCCACTGTGAACTTAGGGCCATGGATCCTATAGGTGTCCCCCCAGGACACCCACTAAGTGCCCTCTGGCTTCAACCGGCCCATCAGCTGTATGGGTGCGCTCCAGCACAAGCAGTGCCATCTTATTGGCTGGGATGAATGTGTCTGTGGGGATTGTAATGTGTATGTGCGGCTGCAGCTTGTCAGCCTCCCAAGTGTCAATCACGGACCCGGCGAATCCCGCACCATTTCTCATTAGAATTGATTGTGTTTGTTCCACATGGCGCCGATGCCATGTCCATTAGCCCCTTAACAGTAGCAGAATCGATCCAGGTTCGGCGCCAGTTTTGCTGCTATGAAAGTCCACGAATCCTGTGTCAGCGTCAACACTTAATCTTAGAAACGGAGAATCCCGTCCCACATATTCTGCCCAATGATTTAAGGAGGCAAAAGCATCTTGAGAGGAACATCATGATTGCTGTGGTATTTTGCTAATAAACTGACCGTGTTTTGTAGTGGGGGTCACGCTTGTACAGCATTACATCGACCAAACAGTAAAGAAATGACAACAAATATCAACTTTTGAAACGAGGAAATAGATTTTACAACCATACAAAGATTATTTGAACATGCATTTGCATGAATTTTATTTAGCAACCACAGACGGGGAGTAATTCTGCTTTTTAATGATGTACAGTGTGAAAATCATGCCACTGGATCACAAAGTTAGAACTTTCAATTGAAGCTGGCAGAATTGGCACACAATTCCAGCTGGGTGCAATTGGAAGTCGAACTTGGAACTATAAATTTCCATTCTTCGTGATTTCTTCAAAGATGGCCAAAGAGGACATGTGCTTTAAGGCCTGAATCACTTGTGACCAATTCAAATTGTGGAGTTGTGTCCAGGAGGCGGCTATCCTGAGAATTCTGCCTAACTTGTTCCCGATAGGCCATATGGGGCCCGCATGAGACCAATGGGAACAGGTCAATTAGCCTTCCCATGAGACTCGTGGAATGCAAGCTTCCCCGATGAAAGGTGGACCCGGATGGGAGCCAACCGAGTTAGGGCCCAGCTGGGACCTGTGTGCTATGTGTATATAGGTGCTTAAAACAATAAATCGTTTTTCTTTATGTTCTCAAACCGGACTCCTCTATGACCATAAAATTGGCAATGAGGGTAAAAGTGGAGCTACAATCAGCGCTGCTACCTTTTTAAAAAACTATTTTTATTCTCCTCCTTTTTCACATTTTCTCCCAAATTTACACCCACCAACAATAAACAATAACGAATATAATGTCAACCCCCATATCAACAACAACGATCCCATCCTCACACCAAACCCCAAATATTAGCCCGCATGTTAACATAAACAAATAGCAAAAAGGAATCAGGAGTCACCCATAGTCACCATTAACATATACAGTCCCCCTCCCCGCCAACCCTCCCTCCCCCACACTAATGTTCGATGTTATCCAATTCTTGAAAGTGCAGAATGAATAATGCCCATGAATTGTAGAACCCCTCCATCCTTCCCTTCAGTTCAAACTTAATCTTCTAAAGAGTCAAGAATTCCAACAGGTTTCCCCGCCACGTCAGGGCACAGGGTGGAGGGGTTGCTCTCCATCCCAACAGCATCCGCCTTCGGGCGATCAACGAGGCGAAGGCTACAACATCTGCCTCCGCACCCATTTCCAACCGGCTGGCCCGACACCCCGAGTATGGCCTCCCGAGGGCCCGGGTCCAGTTTCACGTGCACCATTTTAGAGATTACCCTAAAACCTCCTTCCAGTAATCCTCCAGCTTTGGGCAGGACCAAATCATATGAACGTGATTTGCAGGCCCTACCCTCCGTAATGTTCACATGCATCTTCTACCCCCTCAAAGTGCCGGCTCATCCTTGCCCTTGTGAGGTCTGCTCGATATGCCACC
Organism: Scyliorhinus canicula; assembly: GCF_902713615.1. Lineage (NCBI taxonomy): Eukaryota > Metazoa > Chordata > Chondrichthyes > Carcharhiniformes > Scyliorhinidae > Scyliorhinus > Scyliorhinus canicula. The sequence continues at coordinate 101,011,273 of NC_052155.1, read as the reverse complement.
TTCAGCTGTATCAGCTCCAACCTCGCGCATGAGGTGGAGGCGATGACTCTCCGGGGCACCTCACATCAGAACCCCTCCTCCATATCCTCTCCCAATTCTTCCTCCCACTTTGTTTTGATCCCTTCCAGTGGTGCCTTCTCCTCTTCCAAAATAGCCCTGTAAACCGCCGACACTACCCCCTTCTCCTGTCCCCCTGTCGTCAGCACCACCTCCAGCAATGTGAAGGCCGGCTCCACTAGGAAGCTCTGTATCTCCTTTCTGGCAAAATCTCGAACCTGCATGAATCTAAACATTTCCTCCTGCGCCAACCCATACATCGCTCCCAGCTCCTTCAATCCTGCAAACCGACGCCTAAGAAACAAATCTTTTAGTGTCTTAATCCCCTTCTCCTCCCATTTCTGAAAATTTCCGTCCCACTTTCCTAGCTCAAATCTGTGGTTCCCCCGAATCGGCATTTCCCTTGACCCTGTTCCCAACCCGAAGTGTTGGCTAAACTGCCTCCAAATTCTCAATGAAGCTATTATTACTGGACACCCTGACTATTTCCTCCGGACCATCGGGAGCTGCGCTTTTGCTAGCGCCTTCAATCCCGACCCCTACACAAACTCTCCTCCATTCTGACCCACTGGGAATCAACCCTTCTGACCCAGCACCGTACCTTCTCCACGTTCGGCGCCCAGTAATAATACGTCAGGGGCGGGGGGTCGGAGAATCACCCGAGGCCGGCGTAAATCCCGCCCCTGCCGTGGTCGGAATTCTCCGCCACCCAGGAATCGGCGGGAGCGGGGATCGCGCTGCGCCGATCGGCGTGCCCCCTGTGCCAAACGGCGTGCCCCCCGTGGCGATTCTCCGGCCCGCAATGGGTCGAAGTCCCGCCGTTGACAGGCCTCTCCCGCCGACGTGGTTTCAATCACCTCTGGTGGCGGCGGGATTGGCGGCGCGAGCGGGCCCCCGAGGTCCTGAGGGGGAGCGGGGCGATCGGACCCTGGGGGGTGCCCCCACGGTGGCCTGGCCCGCGATCGGGGCCCACCGATCGGCAGGCGGGCCAGTGCCATGGGGGCACTCTTTTTCTTCCGCCGCCACCATGGCCTCCACCATGGTGGGGCCGGAAGGGACCCCCTCCACCGCGCATGCGCCGGTGGTGACGCCAGTGGCCGCTGACGCATCGGCGCATGCGCGAACCGGTGAAGGCCTTTTGGCCAGCCCCGACGCCAGCTGGCGGGTGTCAAAGGCCTTTGGCGCTGGTTTTGGCGCCAGTCGGCGTGGCGCCAACCACTCCGGCGCGGGCCTAGCCCCTAAAGGTGTGGGGGAGGCCCGACGCATGAGTGGTTGGCGCCACTCCGATAAGCTGGGACCCCCCCGCCCCGCCGGGTAGGGGAGAATCCCGCCCCAGGTTCGGACGGTCCAAACCCCCTGCCTGCCTTCCCCTCTGTAGCAGCACCTTTCTGACTCTGGCCACCTTCCCTCCCCATATGAACGAAGTAATCATTCCTTCAATCTCTCTTAAAAATGCCTTTGGCAGGAAAATCAGCAGGCATTGGAAAATAAACAAGAAACGTGGCAGCATGTTCATCTTAACCGTCTGTAGCGCTGCTACCTATCAAAAGCATGGCCATCTCTCATTCTACTGGTTCCAGTTTTGCATCATTTTCAATATGCCGCTCTTTGGCAGACTGGATGTGTTCAACCTCAGCGCAGAAGGTTGGATGCAATATGCGCACCATTTCTTCCGGGCCAACGCTATAAGTGGTGACGAGTGACAGACGGTGATACTGTTGACTGCCTGTGGGACTCCCACCTTTTGTGCAATAAAGAGCCTGATGTACCCCACAAACCCGGACTCAAGTCATTCGAGGAACTGGTTACAATGGTGGCAAACCACTATGACCCCAAGCCGTCGGTCATAATGCAACGGTACCGTTTCAGTACTTCTGAGAGGAATCTTGGGGCGTCAATAACAAAATTCCTGACATACTTACGGAAACTTGTGGAATTTTGTGATTACTGCCCGTCCCTTTTCGACATGCTGCGAGACTCCCTAGTGTGTGGAGTAAACAAAATGGCGACCCGGAGGAAGTTGCTGGCAGAGCCATTGTTGGACCTGAGAAAAGCTGTAGAAATCGTGCTTTCGAGGGAGAGTGCAGAGAAGGGATTCCAGTAGCACCAGGGGGTCACTGGGATGGCCATCAACTGCACGCCACCTCGACGTGTAGCACCCTCCGGGGTAAAGAGCCCCACGGCTTCGCCCTGGGCTGAACACTGCTGAAGCCAGGCCCAGGACTGCGATGAACAGGCAAGGTGCCTCCCCCGAATCTATAGAGGGTGATCCCAGTAGATGTGGGACATGTGGCCGCAGAAGCGGTTGAGAGCGAAAACCACAGCCCAGCCAGCAGATGGGGCGCCCCAATCGAGGCCGATGCCGACCTAGAGCCCAAACATTTAATTTGGATAAACCCAATGACCAAGTGATGCGCTATCAATCGTACTAAAGACTCAAATCGGTACAATAGAGGCTTTATTACAGTTAGATGTTTATCCTCCAACTGCAGCTGGTAGAATGGCTGCTCAGGAGAAGTCATGCATATTTATACAGCTCCTTGTGGGCGGAGCTAGCCGGCAGGGGCTACCGGCGAACCTGTAGTATAGGTACTACTGTACATCCCCTAATATAGGCACACACACAATTACACAGTTGATCACCACATTCACCCCCTGAAAACGAGTCCGGCGGGGGTGGCGTGGAACTATACAGAATTGTGAATTATTTACAGAGGGGAGGGAAAAAAATATGTGTCCATTTTGTGACCCGGTGCCCGTCAGAAGTTAAGTCTGTCCGGTGGTCTGACGGTTCGCTGGGAGCGACGTAACAGTGGTGGCGATGTCTGTACAGGCAGTGGCGGACTGGCCAGGGTGTCAGCTTGCCCGATGGCAAGTGGGCCCCTGATGAAGTGGGCCCCCTATATCAAATAAAAATGCAATAAAGAAACAAACACAGACAATTGTTTTAGCAATAAAAAGGAATAAGAAAAAAAAGAGAACAGGACACAAATAAGCAGTGCATGAAAAGGAACGAAGCAGGGGAGGTAGTGGAAGGATGTGGAATAGGGGTGCCCGGGTCGGGCATAATTAAGGAAATTCCATGTTTTCAGCAAGAGTGTGTGAATTTAAAGATAAAGTTACAATTCGTGATTTGAGATGGTCGGCAACTTCAAAGGATATCAAGCAGTACATAGGGTCGTGAGGTCACCGAAAAGGAGAAGCAGTACCTTTGACCGTGAATCATGAGGTCAAAGATATTGAAGTGATAAGCCATGATCGGTAAACTCAAAGGGTTGCGACTTGTAACACTACACTGGTATCAAACTGGACATATTAACTTTGGTCATGGGACCATTCTTAATGTCTTACTATAGTCGGACCAAACTTCTAAGTTTCAACAGTTGTCTCAGTTGCTTGCTGGTGTGAACACTGGACAGTGGATTGTCTCCTCTTCTGAAGCTGCATAGGCCACAGTAGTATTGACTAATGAACATAGCCTATTGAAGTGTAAGTAAGTTATTTTATATTTTTTATCAAGTAGGGGTTTATCTGGCGTTCCTTCAAGTTATTCTTGCAATCGTCAATATTCATTTTTCCCAATGTGGGCTATTTTTAATTAAGTTTTTATTTCAGGAATATTACCCCTACCAGCATGGAAAAGAAAAAGTATAAATCTGGGTCACTAAAACGCAAAGAACAAAAAGAAGCAGAAAGGAAGGAATCAGCCAAGCAATGCAGGCCTATTACAGAGTTTATAATACCACAAGCACAATCCACATCAATATCCAGTTCTGCAACAAATAATCAAGAAGCAAGAAACAATGCTCATGGTGATGATGCAATGACAGGCGAGTTACAAGGACAGAGAAGAGCTACTTTGAATGTAGAGACAAATACAAGTGCATCCATTACTAATCAACCCAGGCCCAATATTTCTTCTGGCTTCCTTGTTCCGGTATCTGTACTGCCTGTAGTTGCAACATCTGAACACATAGCTTCAACTAGTGACAGGGAATAAGATATTCCTTCAAGCATAAATGACTTGGTTTCTGAAGCACATCCTGTAAATGAACCTACGCAAGAAAATGAAAGATCAATTACTGGAATCTTCCAATATCCATCACGAGCAAAGCTAAAACAGTTTTTTGCTGTACATCCACTTCAGCCACTTGATGATCTGCCATTTGATGCTCGTTTGTATGAGAGGAAAATTATGAATGACTCAGTCCCAAGAAAATGGCTAACATATAACAAAGAAAATAGATGCTTATATTGTTCATACTGCTTAGCCTTTGAGTTTCCCAACACTTGTAATCCATCACCCTTTGTACGTGGCTTTAGTGACTACAGGCGTATTAGCCAGAGCTTGACTTTACATGAATTGACAACAACACATGTCAGAAATGCTCAGCAATATATCAGTGTGGTTAATGATGGCACCTTAGATACATTTTTTGCAGCATCACTAATTAAAAGGAAAGAAGAAGTATTGAAGCAGAGAAGTATTGTCATGAAGATTATAGACATCATAAAGATGTTAGGCAAGCAAGCACTTCCTTTTCGAGGTCACAGAAATTAATCGGCCTACACTCTAGATAATGAGGTTCTGAATCATGGCAATTTTTTAGCTACAGTGCAGTTGATGGCAAAATATGACCCCATTATGGCAGCTCACGTTTCTGCAGTGCAAAACAAGTCTAAACAAAGAATCAAACAATTAGAGCAACAAGGAAAGGCTCAAAGTAAAGGCCGTGGTGGGCTTGTTACATACCTGAGTAAAACAACTATAAACATGTTAATCAAAACTATGAAGAATATGATACAAGAAAGAATTAGTCATGAAGTTTCTCAAGCAAAATATTATTCTATTCAGGTTGATTCAACACAAGATAATTCATCCATCGATCAGTTTAGCATTATTATTCGGTATGTGCATAAAGGTATTATCTGTGAGCGACTACTTTCAGTTATGCCAAGTAATGATGGTACAGGACAGGGACTTTTTGATAACTGAAACAACAAAATGTTGTGTGCCTGCAGTTTCTTTTTTCAATTTGCTCCAGAATATAGCAACTTTTGTGAATGCATCATACAAGAGAATGGCTGTAAGGATAGAAGTTGTTGGAAAACATCTAGGACAAGAAAAAATGAAACGATTAAAGCTAATTGGTGAGACCAGATGGTCAGGAAAATCCAATGCAGCAACAACTACATTTGGACGTTTTGATGATGCCGCTGCCAGTACTTTCGTAAATCTATTGACATGCTTATCAATGATACAAGATTCAGAAAAGTTTGATGCATAAACAAAACATGAAGCAAATGTCTTGAGTTTGAAACCATATTGACAGCATTTACTTACTTGTATATATTTGAAACTACAACCCCGTTATCAAGTTATCTACAGACAAGTGGTTTAGATATGTTTACTGCATGGAGTTTGGTAGATTCAGCTACAACAAAGTTGAAGGAACAGACAAGAACATTTGATAACGTTCACAGCAAGGCTTTGGAATTTGTAAATAAATGTAATGACAGGATTTCACAGATGAATATGGATGAAAATCAAACATTGGAAATTGATGCGTTGGAAACAGCATTGCCAGTTAAGAGGCAGAGGAAGAAGAAAAGAATGGCAGATGGGCTTATTGATGATGAAAGAAATTCCTCAGATTCTCTAGCTGATTTTCGAGTACATGTGTTTAACCTAATAATGGATCGCATTGTCCAGTCACTAGAATCACGCTTTGTACAACACAAACAGTTGTATAAAGATTTTTCCTGCTTGGACCCAGCAAAGTTTAAAACTATTGCAGAGAAGGGCCTTGAAGATGAAGCATTGGAAGGTATTATTAAGCTGTTTCCACAAATCAGCAAAGATCACGTAATATTGGAATTGTTTTCTTTTGCTTCAAACTTTGATGTATTAAAGCTATTGCTTAATGATGGTGAGAATATGGATTCCAGTTGCAACAATTGTAAAATTTGCAGCACTTGCCCATCGTGTGTACTAAAAATTCTGGCATCCACCAGACTTCATGACAAGGCATATGATAACCTTTATGAACTTTACAAAGTCATCTGCACACTATCAGTTACTCAAGTCCAATGTGAGAGGACATTTTCAAAGTAAAGATCATAAAGACAAGGTTAAGAAATTCGCTATCTGAGGAGAATTTGGAATCATACATGTTGCTATCCATTGAAAAGGAATTGTTAGATGAATTGGATGCAGAAGCAATTATTGGCAGATTCGCACAATCATCTAGCGAACACAAACGATTGCTCTTAATATAGTGGACTGCATGCAATGCTCTATTGTGCTTTTGAACTATCTGTTAATGTGTAAATTGTGCAGTAAACTATTAAAAAATATCAACCAATTACTTAAAATTTAAAAAAAAATTAAAAATGTAATTATAACATTCTGTATTTACATTTGGTATCTACTGCCAGTAATATGTACAGTACATGTACACTGTTATTACTAAGAAATACACATTTTTTCCACAAAAATTTTAATTGTACCCGTTCTTCCATATGTATTTTTTGAAAATTTTATTTATTCGTTATGAAAATTAAATGATAGCATTGTAGTTGTGGGTGGGCCCCCTTTGTCTCCTGGCAACCAATATTTTTAGACCCAGTCCGCCACTGTTTATGACGGTTGTTGTGGTCATGTCGGGACAGGGGATGGCGAAAGGGAAGCGGGAGTACTCAGCAATAACACTCAAGAAATATGTGTTGCGGTTGTTGGAGGGGAGGGGACCCTTGAAGTCTATACTGAGACGTTCGAAGGGGCGGGACGCCTTGATCAGCTTGTTTGGGGCGGTAGAATTGCGGTTTGCACTCGGCGCAGACGTGGCAGTCCCTGGTGATGGTCCTGACTTCCTCAACGGAGTAGGGCAGTTTGCGGGTCTTGATAAAGTGGTAAAAATGGGTGACCCCTGGATGGCAGAGGTTCATGTGGAGGGAGCAGAGGCGGTCAATCTGCGCGCTGGCGCAGGTACCACGGGATAGGGCATCGGGAGGCTCGTTGAGCTTCCCAGGACGATACAAGATATCGTAGTGGTACGTGGACAACTCGATCCGCCACCGCAAGATCTTGTCGTTCTTGATCTTGCCCCTCTGTGCATTATCGAACATGAAGGCTATTGACCGTTGGACTGTGAGGAGGGTAAACCTCCTGCCAGCCAGATAGTGCCTCCAATATCGCACAGCTTCAACTATGGCCTGTGCCTCCTTTTCCACCGAGGAGTGGCGGATTTCGGAAGCGTGGAGGATCCGGGAGAAGAAGGCCACGGGTCTGCCCGCTTGGTTCAGGGTGGCCGCCAGAGCTACGTCAGACGCGTCGCTCTCGATCCGGAATGGGAGGGACTCGGCGATAGCATGCATCGTGGCCTTTGCGATATCCGCTTTGATGCGGCTAAAGGCCTGGCGGGCCTCCATCGACAGGGGAAAGGAGGTGGACTGGATGAGGGGGCGGGCTTTGTCGGCGTAGTTGGGGACCCACTGGGCGTAATAGGAGAAGAAGCCCAGGCAGCGTTTGAGGGATTTGAGGGTGTTGGGGAGGGTAAGTTCCATTAGGTGGCGCATGCATTCGGGATCGGGGCCTATCACTCCGTTACGCACTACGTAGCCAAGGATGGCTAGGCGGTCGGTGCTAAACACGCACTTATCCTTATTGTAAGTTAAATTAAGGAGTTTTGCGGTTCGGAGGAATTTTTGAAGGTTGATGTCATGGTCCTGCTGGTCGTGGCCGCAGATGGTGACGTTATCGAGATACAGGAAGGTAGCCCGTAAACCGTACTTGTCGACCATTTGGTCCATCTCCCGTTGGAAGACCGAGACTCCATTTGTGACACCGAATGGAACCCTGAGGAAGTGGTAGAGGCGCCCATCTGTCTCAAACGCGGTGTACTTACGGTGACTCGCGCGGATGGGGAGCTGGTGGTATGCAGACTTAAGGTCTACCGTGGAAAAAACTTTGTACTTCGCGATCCTGTTAACCAGGTAGGAAATACGGGGGAGAGGATACGCGTCCAGTTGCGTAAACCTGTTGATGGTCTGACTGTAATCAATGACCATCTGGTTTTTTTCCCCAGTCCGAACTACCAGCCCTTGGGCTCGCCAGGGACTGTTGCTAGCCTCGATGACTCCTTCCTTAATGAGCCTCTGGACCTCGGACCCGATGAAGGTCCGGTCCTGGGCACTGTACCGTCTGCTTCTAGTGGCGACAGGTTTACAATCTGGGATGAGATTAGCAAACAAGGAAGGGGGGTCCACTTTGAGGGACGCGAGGCTGCAGACAGTAAGGGGGGGAATAGGGCCGCCGAATTGGAAGATCAAGCTCTGCAGGTTGCACTGGAAATCCAGGCCCAAGAGTGCCGGAGCGCATAGACGGGGGAGACTGAGGAGTTTGTAGTTTTTGAAAACCCTCCCCTGGACCGTTAGGTCCGCTATGCAGCACCCGGTGATCTGGACGGAGTGCGAACCAGAGGCCAAATCGATCTTATGCTTGACTGGGTGGATGGGGAGCGCGCAGCGTCTTACCGTGTCGGGGTGGATGAAACTTTCCGTGCTCCCGGTGTCCAGTAGGCATATCGTCTCATGCCTGTTGAGCTGGATCGTTGTCGTTGTCATGGCGAGCGTGCGTGGTCGCGACTGGTCGAGTGTGATGGAAGCAAGTCGTGGTGAGAGTTCCAGATCATCCTCGGTGGCAGAGTAATCGCTGGCAGGGCCTTCCGTGTTGGCCCAAGATGGCGGTGCCCAGGGCCCACATGTGGAATCGGGGCCCCAAGATGGCGGCGCCCATGACCCGCACGTGGCGTCCGGGGCCCAAGATGGCGGCGCCCGTGGGAACCTCGTGGTGTCTGGGGGAAGTGTCAGCGGCGTCTGTGGGCTGGTCAGGGCAGCCGGGAGCGGTGGTAGGGAGGACCATGCCCCTGTTGCGAGTGCCGGGAGGCGGGCCGGAGAGGTTGGTGCGCAGCGCTGGGCCCTGGGAGGGCCCGGTGGGAGGGCGATCCATGGTCGTTGCGCGGAACAGCAGCAACCGACTTGGTCTGGCAGACCAAAGCGTAATGGCCCTTCTTCCCGCAGCTCTTACACAGAGCGGAGCGGGCCGGGCAGTGCGGGCGGGGGTGTTTGGAGAGGCCGCAAAAATAGCAGCGGGGCCCCGTTAGCTTTTTGGAGCGTCCCGCAGCGCAGGCCTGGGGGGGGGGGGGGGGGGGTCGGGGTCAGCGGAGGACGGAGGTGGCGCATTCCATGAAGTCCAAGGGGTTGCTGCATGGCCGGGGGCATATGCGCGGGCGTTCAGGTCGGCGACCACCAGGGAGGTTGCGAGGGTCCGTGCCTCAGCTAGGTTGAGGGCGTTCTTCTCCAGCAATCGTTGGCGGATAGAGGAGGATTGCATGCCGGCAACGTAAGCGTCTCTAATTAAAAGTTCCATGAGCTCTGTCGCAGAAACTTGGGGACAGGCGCAAATTCTCCCTAGAGCCGTGAGGGCCTGGTAAAACTCGTCGAGGGACTCACCAGAGAAATGTTGTCTAGTAGTCAGGAGATGCCGTGCATTAGTGACGCCGAAGGGAACCCTAAGAAATTGATAGAGGCGACTGTCCGCCTGGAAGGCAGTGTATGGACGGTCCGATTTGCGGATGGGGAGCTGGTGGTATGCGGATTTAAGATCAATCATTGAGAAGACCCGGTACTGTGCAATCTGATTGACCATATCAGATATGCGAGGGAGGGGGTACGCGTCGAGCTGCGTGTACCGATTGATGGTCTAGCTGTAGTCCACGACCATCCTGTGTTTCTCCCCAGTTTTAACCACTACCACTTGGGCTTTCCAGGGGCTATTGCTGGCCTCGATAATACCCTCCCGAAGCAGCCGCTGGACCTCGGAACTGATGAAGGCCTTGTCCTGGGTGCTGTACCATCTGCTCCTGGTGGCGACGGGCTTGCAATCCAGTCAGATTGGCAAAGAGGGAGGGAGGGTCAACCTTGATGGTCGTGAGACCGCAAACGGTGAGTCGGGGTAGGGGCCCGCCGAATTTGAGGGTGAGACTCTGGAGGTTACATTGAAAATCCAGGCCCATGTGGTGAATCACAGTAGCGTAATTCACACTGTATTACTCATGTTGTACTATGTCTCTGTAAGCTCGGCACACGAGCAGTTGCGCTGCTCTGCCACTAGGGGGAGATGCACTGGGAGTGTATGGGGGTTTTTACTGGGCTCCACCCACGGCTCCTCCCCCTAACCGGAAGTATAAAGGTTGATGCTGAGAGCCTGCCTGCCAGTTCATCTGGAGTTCATCTTGTCACAGGCAGGCTCTGTTGTAAGACGATTAAAACCACTGTTCACTTCTAACCACGTGTCGCGTGAATTGATGGTATCATCAGCCCAGTAATAGTGTAGCACAGAGATTGGGGAGAACGTATAGGCGGAAACCGCAGAATTCAACACCTTGCACAGTGAGGTTGACCACACAGAAACCTCAGATCGGGACAGAGTGGGATCCGGAGGCCAGGGACATCCGCTGGTTGGCGGGATGGACCGCGAGGGAGCAGCGCCTTACCGTTTCTGGGTGGATGAAGCTATCGGTGCTCCCGGAGTCTAGTAGGCAGGAGGTCGCGTGGCCGTTTATTAGCATCGTCGTCGAAGCAGTGGCCAGGTTGTGAGGACGGGACTGGTCCAGCGACATGGAGGCAAGCAGCGGGCGGTCGTCCGAGGAGTCCGATGAGGAGCGGCAGCGACCCGGGTCCAGCGGTCCAGTCCCGAGGGGGAGAAAAAATGGCGGAGATGGCGACGTCCGAAGGACTTGTGGGGGAGAAGATGGCGGCGGCCATGCGGCACACATTGCGGGCGTGGGGCAAGATGGCGGTGCCCATTCAGCGCATGTTGCGCGTGCGGGGCAAGATGGTGGCGTCCATGCAGCGCACATGGATCTGGGGGAGAAGATGGCGGCGCCCATGGTGCGCACGTTGTGGGGGCGGCGCAAGATAGCACTGCCCACGGGCCGCACATGGACCTGGGGGGAGAAGATGGCGGCGCCCATGGTGCGCATGTTGTGGGGGCGGCGCAAGATGGCGGCGCCCACGGGCCGCACGTGGACCTGGGTGGAGAGGATGGCGGCGCCATTGTGCGATCGGCTGGGGGAAGGGAGCAAAATCGGGCGCGATAGCGGCAACTGCGCAGGCCTGGCACACCGCCGCAAAGTGGCCGCTCTTACCACAGGATTTGCAGGTGGCGGCGCGGGCTGGGCAGCGCTGGCGGGGGTGCTTCTGTTGGCCACAGAAGTAGCAGCGGGGACCCCCAGAGTGCGCGGTGTGGTGGGTAGCGCAGGCATATTGCGCAGGAGTGTCCCCAGTCGGGGGGGGGGGGTCGGTTGCGGGGTCCACGCGGGGTAGGATGGGTGGGCCGCGCGGCGAGTGGGGTAGGACTGGACATTACAAGAAGAGACCATCATGGACAGCGCTAAAGCTTTCATCTCCGTTAGGTCGAGCGCGGCCCCTTCCAGCAGTCGTTGCCGGATGGAGTCCGATGCAATCCCCGTCACGAATGCATCACGCATGAGGAGATTGGAATGTTCCGTGGCCATGACGGCCTGGCAGCCGCAGTCCCGTACGAGAGGGATAAGGGCCCACCAGAAGTCTTCAATCGACTCACCAGGTAGTTGTACGCGAGTGGCGAGTACCTGCCTTGCAAATAGAGCGTTCATCTTCTGGACGTAGTTTTCTTTAAGGAGGTCCATGGCGCCTGCGTAATTCGGTGCGTCCTGTATCAGTGGGAACACGCTGGAGCTCAACCTGGAGTATAGAACTTGGATCTTCTGAGCTTCCGTCGGCTCGGGGGTTGCTGAGTTGATATAGGCCTCAAACCAAGCCAGCCAGTGATTAAAGTCCTTTCTGGCATTTGGCGAGTGTGGATCCAGCTGCAAGCGATCTGGTTTGATCCTGATGTCCATGATGCGGAAAATCTAACTGTAATAAATTGATGCGCTATCAATCGTACTAAAGACTCGAATAGGTACAATAGAGGCTTTATTACAGTTAGATGTTTATCCTCCGACTGCAGCTGGTAGAATGGCTGCTCAGGAGGAGTCATGCATATTTATACGGCTCCTTGTGGGCGGAGCTAGCCGGCAGGGGCTACCGGCGAACCTGTAGTATAGATACTACTGTACATCCCCTAATATAGGCACACACACAATTACACAGTGGATCACCACACCAAGAATGCATGCAGCTGATCTGCACTGCAGGGCTCAGAGTTGCTTCCATTCGGATCACCGTGCAAGTGAACGATCCTACCTTGGAGATGGAACTGGACATGATAGCAGGAGTCTCGGCCATCAGGAAACAAACATTCGAACGGATTAAATTGGGGTAGAACAGTTGAGCTGACGGGATACAGAAGCGAGACTGGTGACCCACATAGAGGAAGCACTCACCATAGGGGGGACGGCGATGACCCCGGTAACCTATGGGCAGCAGTCTGTTCTTCTGCCATTGATCATCGTAAGCTTATTAGGCTGTAACTGCCGACAACTCCTCCGCCTAGATTGGCAGTGGATTTTTCAGATGAGCTCTGGAGGGTATCATGACTAAAACTCAAGAGGACTCTGATGAGCAGCCTCACTATTTTCGGGCCCAGCCGGTCCCCTCCATGCTACTGGCGACAGTTGAGGCGGTGCTCAACTGGCTGGAGGGTCTTGGAATTATCAGGCCAGTAAGATTCGTTGATTGGATGGCACCAGTAGCCCTTGCCCTGAAACTGGCCAAAACTGTTCGACTTTACAGCAATTATAAATTATCCACGAATAGGGCATCCCGATTGGACAAGTATCTGATGTCAAGGATCGACATCGCAATGTTTACGAAATTGGCTGGAGGTCATTTGTTTACAAAATCTGACATAAGCAACACATATCTCCAACTAATATTGGACCCTGGGTCCAACTATAAATACCCACATGATAAGTACCACATTATGAGTGTACACGATTATCACTGGAGTATCATTGGCTTGCGCCACCTTCCAGCGCGTCATAGAACATATTCTGAGGGGACTGTCGCGCGTGGCAGTTTATTGGACACCATTTTGGTCACCAGAGCCACAGAGCGAGAACATTTGAGCAACCTAGAGGAGGTCCTCCAACGTTTTTCAAAGACGGACGATCACCTAAAAAGGGAAAAGTGAGTCATCCATGCCAGAGAGGTCATCTACTTGTGTAGACTGGGACTCCGGTTGCCGACACACTCACTGACTCCCCCTAAGGCCAACAAAGCCATTGGCACGTTAAATTTCATGGACACACTACCGGTTACTGCAACCCAAACCCGCGAGTGGACACAGACAGACCCCTTGTTGTCAATGTACCGCCACATCATGTTATACGGAGGTCAGTACCGGAGATTGCTCGAGAAATTATAGGCCTTCTTGACCAAGATATCACAGTTCAGCATTGAGGATAGCATCCTCCTGTGGGAACCCACGTTGTGGTCCCTCGCCAGAGCCAGCACCCCATACTACAAGATCTGCACAATTGGTATCCAGGGATTTTGAAGACGAAAATGCTCGCCCATAGTTATGCCTGGTGACCAGGCCTAGATGGGGACATAGAGCAACTGACTCAACAGTGCGGTGTTGCCGGGAGCAACAGAAGCTTCCACTTTCAGGGCTGTTCTGAACAGTTTTTGCAACCTTACCATTGCCACACTTTGGAGTGAAAAGGTACCACTCTGATTTTGCTCTACTCAGAGAGGCTTTAATGCACTTAATATATATTCAAGTGAACTCTCCTCAAACTTTAACCTGGGGTCGACAGCAGGCCAAAGCAGTCTGCAGGGGTCCTGTTATCTGCATTGAAGAGTGTAGGATTTCTAGGCTAATATTTTTGCAGTAAGGTACAGCTAAAAATATACATGTTGGCTGCAAGTCCTATTTTTTAAAAATCCCGAACACTGATACCAAAGCTGTCATTGGGACGGGGAAAATGTTGATCTGAAAGGCACTCTACTTGCTTTTTTCAATGGAATCAAGGTCCTGACTAGAAATGGCGAAGACACCTGGTAAGCAGTAGGTGGCAGTAGTGTAGCACAAGAGTCCAAAAATATTAGCATACGGTACATGATTCAAAAACAAACAGAGGTAGCTGCCACTTGTAGTCCTAAAAATTATGATTCGGGCCCTTAAAAAAAGAATTGCACCTCACCCAAACAGGGGTTATCTTAATAGTTCTTTTAAAAAAAGCCTTGATCACAGAATTTGGGCCAGCATCTTCAAAAAAATAGTGAATAGGATGCAAGTGGACGAATAGTCTACGGTTTCAGGATCAGGCAAAATCACGACCCCAAATCAGATTATTATGGTGCAGAGGTACTACTATGCAGAGGTGATTCTGAGGAAATATACTTCAGCCCTATCAGGGCCTTTCAGCCTGGGAAAAGCTGTGGCCTCAGAGCCAGACAGCTTGCAAAGTAGAACAAAACAATCCAATTTATGCTCCGCTCCTCCTCCCCTGCACGACAAGAAATTACCTATTTCAATAAGCTCTCAATGACAAAGAAGATGGGGGGGGGGGGGGGGAGGTGTAAGTAGCTCAATTCCAGGGCTGTTTGAATTCCAGAGCTGTTTCAAACTGTGCACAGAACACTAACTAGTTGATAACTATTCCAAAAGGTTCTCGCAAAAGACTTGTGGGAAAAGCCTGGGGCAAATTTGCTAATCAGAAAATGGATAGCCCAAATAGAGCAGTAACTGTTGCCTATGCTTGTTGAAAACTGGTCTTCATATTACTGCCTTTTATTGGGCCTAACCTGCCTTGATAGAATGGTTATCCATAATGTTCAGGTCTTGCACAGCTCTCAGTGGCCCCAGTTAGTTTGCCAGGTTTGCAAGGGATGACTCGTATTTTTAGCCAGTTTTACCATTGGCTGGTTTTATCGGATTCAACAACTTTACTTTGGGATTGCTGCTGGTTGTATGGGCATTATAGCAAACATTAGCAGTTTAACACCACAACATTAAAGAACCATGCAGTTATTTTGAAATGGATGGGTGGGGTGGGTTTGAGGTGGATGGGGGATGGGGGGGTTGTGTGGCAGGAGTCAGAGGCATTTTAACGGGCAGCAGTTTCCTGGCAGGCAGGCAGAAAATGACTGTTTTCAATTAGATTCTCATCCCACCGTGGCAGAAGAACATTACAGCGATTTTAACAGCTGGGCCTCATTAACGTGTCGCAAGCCAGCATCGCACCCTGAAAGGCCAAGGATTAGGTGGGGAGTAGTTGTCAGCCTGACCTTGGTTGTCTATCAGCACTCAGGGGTTTGGGTTCTGTTTATATAATGGGAGGATCTCTGGGACAGGAGAGGCCTCAGCCTTCCTTTTGGGTCCACTGCTGCTACTGCTGGCTCATCGAAACATAAGGAATAGGAGCAGGTGTAGGTTATTCACTCCTTCGACCTTGTTCCTCCAATCAATATGATCGTGGTTGATCTTGTATCTCAGCACTATTTTCCTGCGCTATTCCCGCTTTCCCTGATTGGAAAGCTATCGATTTCTGCCTTGACTATACTCAATGTCTCAACAGCCCTCTGCGGTAGAGAATTCCAAAGATTCACCAGCCTCGGAGCGAAGAAATTCCTCCTCATCCCAGTCCTACCTGTCTTATTCTGAGACTGTGTCCTCTGGTTCTAGATCCCCTCAGCAGGGGCAACATTGATCCTGCATCTACCCTGTAGAGCCGTGTAAGAATTTTGTGTGCTTCAAGAGATCACTTTGGCCCACAATCTCTCCTGTTAGGATACTGGACCAGGCCCCAATGTTTGTCACAATATCAGACAAGCAGGGCCGGCTCAAGGCACCGGCAACTCGGGCAGTCGCCCGGGACGCCATGTGCTAGGGGCCAGAGACTCGGGTCCCGCGCATGCGCAGTTGGACCGGTGCCAACCAGCGCATGCGCGGTGGCCGCCCTCCCCAGGGCGGCCCCCCTGGCTCGGTCCGCTCCCCCTGCCCCCCCTCGGGTCCGCCCCCCCCGCCCCGCCCTCGGGTCCGCCCCCCCCCTCGGGTCCGCCTCCCCCTCGGGTCCGCCCCCCCCCTCGGGTCCGCCCCCCCCTCGGGTCCGCCCCCCCCCCCCCCCCCGGGTCCGCCCCCCTCCGCCCCTCCCCTCGGGTCCGCCCCCCCCGCCCCCCCCTCGGGTCCGCCCCCCCCTCGGGTCCGCCCCCCCCTCGGGTCCGCCCCCCCCGTCTCCCCCACGGCCCCGCCCCCCCAAGGGCGCCGAAGTTCAGCTTGCCCGGGGCGCCAGCAACCCTAGGGCCGGCGCTGGTGGAGAAGGTAGTCAAGAAGGCATACGGCATGCTTGCCTTCATTGGCTGTGGCATGTTGCAGCTGTATAGAACCTTAGTTAGGCCACACTTGGAGTATAGTGTTCAATTCTGGTCGCCACACTACCAGAAGGATGTGGAGGCTTTAGAGAGGTTGCAGAAGAGATTTACCAGGATGTTGCCTGGTATGGAGGGCATTAGCTATGAAGAGCGGTTGAATAAACTCGGTTTATTCTCACTGGAACGACGGAGGTTGAGTGGCGACCTGATAGAAATCTACAAAATTATGAGGGGCTTAGACAGAGTGGATAATCAGAGGCTTTTTTCCAGGGTGAGGGGTTAATTACGAGGGGGCATAGATTTAAGGTGCGAGGGGCAAGGTTTAAAGGAGATGTACAAGGTAAGTTTTTTACACAGAGGGTAGTGGATGCCTGGAACTCATTGCCAGAGGAGGTGGTGGAAGCAGGGACGATAGTGACATTTAAGGGGCATCTTGACAAATACATGAATAGGATGGGAATAGAGGCATACGGACCCAGGAAGTGTCGAAGAATTTAGTTTAGACGGGCAGCATGGTCGGCACAGGCTTGGAGGGCCGAACGGCCTGTTCCTGTGCTGTACGTTTCTTTTTTCTTTGTTCTTTGTTCACTGCTCCTTCCTCAGATTCACCTGAGGAAGGAGCAATGCTCCGAAAGCTAGTGATTTGAAACAAACCTGTTGGACTTTAACCTGGTGTTGTAAGACTTTTTACGTTGCTCACCCCAGTCCAACACCGGCATCTCCACATCATGGAAGACAAGGCTAAGATGATAGAGGAGGCACCTGCCCCACAAACATAACTGAACTCAAATCGCTTTTGCGAATGGTAAACTATTATGGCCTTTTTTTTGCTCCGGCACCCCCATAATGGCGTAAATGTGGGCTGAAAATACAGTAGGCATATCGCTAGTGGACCTGACACCTGATGCTCTGGGACCTGTTGTGTTATGTACTCTGGTGTAACACAGGCTGCAACCGGGTGCAGCTTTAGCCAAAATATACTCCAGACCTTGAAGTTAGTTCAATCTGATTTATTGAACCAGTAGCACAGTTAGCACAGTTCTCTATGAGTTTGACTCTCTGCTAACCTAAGTGTGGTTACTCTGCCTGACTGGACCAGACTAGCTCTTAGCCGCGTGGTGGAGGTGTGATACTGTACATGCACCCTGACTCACTCTGTAGATGTTCATCAGTGGAAAGAGGCGGAGTGTGAGTGCCTCGTGCCTTTTATAGTGAGATACCACCCCTGAGTGTCCTGCCTACTCATTGGTCATGTCCTATTCTCTGTGTTCATTAGCTGCCTGTCTCTATATCATTATCTGCATGTCTGCATATCATGACACACTTCAACCCATCTAACGAACTGACATTGACCTGTGATGTCTATCTGAATGGTGTTGGTGCAGTGCTGTCCTGTGGAATAGATGATAGATCTGAAAGGTCGATAGGGTATGTGCGAAGAGCCCTCTCTGGGGCCAATAAAGGCTACTCACAAATAAAGAAGGAAGGACTATCAATAGTCAGGAAATTCCACCAGGACTGACATTGCAGACAATTTGTCATTGTTTCTGACCACAAACCACTCTTGGGACTCTTAAAACAGGACAAGGCTATTTTGCTGATCCCTTTGGCAAGAATGCAAAGAATTTTAATCAAAATCAGCTCAAAGCCAAATCTTCTGGGAACGTGTAATATTCCCACCCACCAGCATGACATGGCCCCGGCAGGAACCACTTCTACTTATGGTGATGGCCATGCCGGGGGGCTTGGACGCCATTGTAGCCCCTGGGTGGTTGGGGACATGGCAGGACAGTGCCCTGGCATTGTCCCCTGGCACCCCAACAGTGCCATCCTCGCAGCACCAACATGGCAGTGCCAACCTTGTAATCTATTTTTGGGTGGCGGGGTTCATGCAGGCGATCTATGTTCAGGCAATGCGGTTCATGTGGGTGATCTACGTTTGTGCGGAGAGAGTTCATGCCAGTGACCTTATATTGGTGGGGTTGGGGGGAATCATGCTGGCGTTCTATGTACAGGGGGTGCCCTGATCACTGTGAAGCTGGGTTTGCCAGTGTGTTTCGGCCCCTTCCCTCACAATAATGATGCAAAATAATAGTAAAAAAATAATAATTTAAATAATAATTAATGGCCGCAAAGTGGTGGGGCGGCCCGGTAGCACAGTGGTTAGCACTGTTGTTTCACGGCTCCAGGGTCCCAGGTTCGATTCCCGGCTTGGGTCACTGTCTGTGCAGAGTTTGATGTTCTCCCTGTCTGCATGGCTTTCCTCCAGGTGCTCCAGTTCCTTCCCACAGTCCAAAGATGTGCAGGTTAGGTGGATTCGCTTGGGGTAAATTGCCCTCAGGTCAGGTGGGGTTCCTGGGTTACAGGGATAGGGTGGAGGTGTGGGTTTAAGCAGGGTGCTCGTTCCAAGAGCCGGTGCAGACTTGATAGGCTGAATGGCCTCCTTCTGCACTGTAAATTCTATGATTCTATGGCATAAGTAGGTTTACATTAACACTGCAATGAAGTTACTATGAAAAGCCACAAGTCGCCACATTCCGGCCCCTGTTCGGGTACATGGAGGGAGAATTCAGAACGTCCAAATTATCTAACTTTTGGAACTTGTGGGAGGAAACCGGAGCATCCGGAGGAAACCCACATAGACACAGGAAGAATATGCAGACTCCGTACAGACAGTGACCCAAGCCGGGAATCGAACCTGGGACTCTGAAGCTGTGACGCCACAGTGCTAGCCACTGTGCTACCATTTCGCCTCTTCAAAAAAGTGGCAAAGTGTGGGAAGATCCCATTGGGAAACCGTCCTGTTTCTCACCCCAGTTTTCTGACTGAACCTGATACTTTGCCATTTTTGGGGGAAATTCTGCCGATTGTCACTAAGGCCTTTCGCACCAAATGGACATGGAGGGATGGATCGCTCATAAGCGTGTGGATCACTTGTGGAGTAGAGAGACACTCCAGCAGTCAGTGTTGCCATCGAGAAATGTTTTCAAACCATAAGCACCGCAGTACATGATCGACTTGTTATGGACATAACTGATGTCTTGAAGGGAGCAAATAGTGATGAATCGCCTGTGCTAGAAAAGGTACCTGTTTTTTGCAGTTTCTGTTAATGTTGATCCTGTGGAAGAACCTCATACAGTAGAATTACGCCGTTGTACAAGGAACAGAAAACCCCTTCAAAGACTTGATTTATAATTGTCCAACTCATGTCTATAATGTTTAGTTAGTACTTAGGACTGAGTGAATTAGTTATTGAAGATTGTACAAAGGTTTCAAATGGGGAGGGTTGCCCCATTACGTGCAACACTGCAGAATAAGGGTCACAAGGCCTCTGTGACCTATTGAGACTCAAAGTGTGGAATCACCCCAGTGGTTGGAGTTCTTCTGGGCAGAGATATTTTGGGAACTAGGTACAGACATGAGGCTGCTGTTTTCTTGTTAATAAATATTATTGTGTTTCTAATGAACTTGTGAAAGTACATTTTTACATCGAGATTTACCTTTTTACCATTGGTTTCTTTCCAAACATTTGGAGTCAAAAATACTAAGTTAACATAGGCTCAAATCTCAATTCCCAATGAAATCACCTCTTATCTCTTTTATCCACCTGTATCACAAGTAGGGTTAAAAATGCCATTTGGTTTGAACGTAAAGGTGCTCTCAGTTTCCCTTGTTGCATTAATGGTGTCTACAGTTTGCTTGACTCGCCTTGCCAATTCTATGCTAGTTATTTGAGTATCTCCCCTATCATCTACCATGCTGGCCGATTCTGTTCCCTCCTCCTTCATTATAGCCCTTCAGTCACCTAGCAGAACCTTTATTTTGCAGTGATTTAACCACCACATACAATTTGCGTCGGGTAAACAGAAGAAAGGCCAAAATCGAGATTTGTGCCCAGCACAAATCAGTTTGCTATCTAACTGGCCTGCTCCCAACGGTGAGTTCCATCCGGATCACGCCCAAATATGGTGAACATATCATTCACTCCAATTTGCATTCATTTCGATCTCAATAGTGAGACTGAAGTCGGATGCATCGCCTCCGAGGAGTTAACCAGCTCCCCAGTGAAAAATCACGTGGGTATCATTTAGTACTCCTTTTTAAAAACGTGAAGCTGGCCCAATGGCTGCTGTGGGAAATGGAGGAAGTGAGTAATCCTTTCCATTTTCCAGCATCCAGCTGCGCAGTTCAAGGGCACTGGAGCTGAAGCTGAGGAGACCCCTCAGGAGGGCTGGGCTTGGTCAGGGGCTTAAACATTCCAGGACGGGGTTGCACCTGAGACCGGGGGGGGGGTGATTTTCACCTGTGAAGCCTGCAAGTATTGTGGATACCCATAACAGAGGCAACTACCACTGCTATCTGTCTGCCCTGCCAAAACATCCAGAACAAAGCCCAGCTCTTGGTTCTATGCTGAAGGTTACTTTACTCCCTTTGGACTGTGAACAGCATCTATCGTCACAGCTGATGGTTATTGTTGATAAGGAATTGGCCTTGTTAGTTATTTTTTTATATTTTTATCTTTTTGCTTTTTAAATTTTAGATTACCCAATTATTTTTTCCAATTACGGGGCAATTTAGCGTAGCCAATCCACCGACTCTGCACATTTTTTTGGGTTGTGGGGGCAAAACCCACGCAGACACGGGGAGAATGTGCAAACTCCACACGGACAGTGACCCAGAGCCGGGATTCGAACCTGGGACCTCAGCGCCGTGAGGCAGCTGTGCTAACCACGAGGCCACCGTGCTGCCCTGGCCTTGTTAGTTATGAGTGCATTTCCCAGCTGCAGGTTGTGTTTGCTGCTTGCTCCTGCTGGTGGTTGCAGATTCCTGGAGGCTGCAGTAGCTGAGAGTTTGTTTGCTGTTTGCTGCTGCCTTTTCTGATTGTCTGCTGCCTCTTCCTCTTCGACTTACTGCTTCCTGGATGATGAGAAGGAAGAATGAAGGTGGTTGACTTTCGGTCTCTTTTACCTGCAGGGCAGCGTGGGGAGGATTTTGATGGGCCTACTACCAGGCTAAGAATGTAGGAGGATTTGCTCAAGCAGTCTGTAAATGTTTTGAAAGGTCAGTTTTGTGTGTTAATTATGTATCCTGTTCTGGACTTGTGGGTCACCTGTTAATGCCCTCTGTGTTCCTGTGGCCCGGTTCTCAGGCAGGTTGCCAATGGAAGATCAGACAGTGATACTGCAGGAGAGGAGGGGCAGTGGCCCGGCTCGATAGTGCAGCCCAAAGGTTGCACCAGAACACTTTCATGGACTACTGGTGACTTTTTATGTTCAGTAGCTGCTCCCCATTATGCGAGCCGTGAGAGTCGCTGGTATTCCTTGGTTTCCTTTTGCACTGTGTTTGGTCTATTGGGGGGGGGGGGGGGGGCATGCAGGTCCACTGCATGGGGTTGCGGGGGAGGGATGTTGGTGAGTCATTTCTGCACCATTGGCAGTGTATTGCACTTTTGTGACCTCTCACTGCCTGTCTGCTGTGACCCCTCTTGCTTCTATTGCCTGGACCCCGGCAAATTGCCAGTGCTGGAGAAGGAATGAGGTGTTCCCTGTCCTTCTACCGCTGTGTGCCATCTCGGCATGGCCTTTTCTGGTGATCTGTGCTGCTCGCTCTCACAAGTACTCCAACAGGCATGCACGCGCAGTAATTAATGCCTGTACTCTTTATACATGCACACTCTAGCCCAGTGTTTTTCAAACTTTTTTCCGGGAACTCATTTTTACCAACTGGCCAACCTTCGGGACCTGAGCCGGCCGACCTTCACGACCCGCGTCGGCCAACATTCGCAACCTACCATTTCCTCTTATCTTTAATGCGAGAGGGGAGCCTGCTTGGTCCTCACGATCACACTCCAATCAGGAGGAGAGGGCTGTGCTCAAATCGGGTGCAGGATTCAGTCGTTTCCATTGTGCTACCTTCAGCTTTGTGAGGACGGAAAATCCAACCTCTCACATGTAGGGCATGGACTGTGTCCCTCAGTTCATAAACTCTGAGTGTCACCTGACCCTTTGACAGCCAACGTACTTGTGAGTGGAACAATAAATGTGTGTGCTCAGACCCCATATCGGAACACAGAATCTCACAAAGTCTGGTATTGAGTGCGCTGCAATGAATGAAATTCACAACCTTCACAATTCCTTTCAACACCACTTCAAGATCGGATAGAATTCCTTTCGTGGAAGTGCCTCACGATGAATAAAACAATGATTCCAAACAATGTCCTGACCAGCTGCCTCCTTAATCCTTATTACAGCTCCGTTGTTTTGCTCAGTCACGTTAGCTGCTTCATTACTTGTGATTCCTCTGTAACGAACCTAGTCGAGCCCAAACTTTCCAACCACAAAACTATTCAATGCATCAAAAATTTCTGCGCCAGTTGTGTGGGCTGGTAAAGTCAGGTAGCACAGTAAATCCTCAACAAATTCATTGTGCCAAACATACCTAGCGTATATTAGCAAGGTTGCATAATCTGAAATGCCTGTACTTTCATCCAGTTGTATTGAGAACACCTGCACTGATTTTAAATGAAAAACAAGCTGGCTTCTAAATTCTCAGCAATATCACAAATTCGGTGAACCATTGTGCTATCACTAAGTGGGATGCATTTCCCTTTTTCAACGAACCTCTCGGGCGCAATTCTCTGCACTCACGACGGTGCGGAGAATAGCGGGGGTCGTAAATTTTTACGGCCACGCTAGTCCGACGCCCTCCCGCTATTCTCCCCCCCCCTCACGCCCAACTCCCGACACGAATCGCTGCCGCCGTTTTTTTACGGCCAGCAGCGATTCTCAGCTGGCCGATGGGCCGAATTCCAAGCCCTTTACGGCCGTTTTTACGAACGGCAAACACACCTGGTCTGGCCGTTCGTAAAAACGGCCGTAAAGTCCCGATCTTGGCAACCATGGCACCGATTGGCATGGCAGTACCACGGCCGTGCCAAGGGTGCCATGGGCCCACGATCGGTGGGCACCGATCGCGGGCAGCGGGTCCGATTCCCGCGCACTCTTTGTCCTTCCGCCGCCCCGCTGTATCAATTCGCGGGGCGGCTGAGGGGCATCCCGGCCCGCGCATGCGCGGGTTTCGCGCAAATGCGCGATGACGTCATCCGCGCATGCGCGGGTTGGAGTCTTCCAATCTGTGCATGCGCGGCTGACATCATGTGACGCGTCAGCTGGCGCAAACTCTGGCAAGCGGGCTTAACGAAATTCGTTAAGCCCGCGATGCCGGAGTTCACGGCCGCGGCATGCTAGCCCCGACCGGGGAGCAGAATCGGTTCCCGGTCGGGGAGGGGGAGGCTGGCGTCAAACCCGCCAAGTTTTGACGCCAGCCTTACGATTTCTCCCTGTCTGGGAGAATCGCGCCCAACATCTCTGATCGTACAAACTATGGGCGGAATTCTCCGCTCCTCACGCCGGGTGGGAGAATCGCGGGAGGTCCGCTCTCGCACCTCCCGCGATTCTCCCACTCCCAAAATGGCGTGTCGCGTTTTGCGACACGCCGCTCGGAGAATCGCTGGCCGCCGTTTTTCATGGTGGCCCGCGATTCTCCGACTCGGATGGGCCTAGCGGCCTGCCGTTCGTGACCGTTTCACGACGGCGGCAACCACACCTGGTTGCTGCCGTCGTGAACACGGCGTGAGATGCCTGTTTGGGGCTTGTGGGGGGCCGAGAGGGGACTGAGCACCACGACCAAGCTCGGGAGTGGACAGGCCCGTGAACGGTGCCCACCGATCGTCGGGCCGGCGTCTCAATGGTACGCTCTCTGTCCCCTCCGCCGCCCCGCAAGATCAAGCCGCCACGTCTTGTGGGACGGCGGAGGGGAAGACGGCAACTGCGCATGCGCAGGTTGGCGTTGGCCAACCTGCGCATGCGCGGCTGACGTCATTAAGCACGTCGGCCGCGTCATTCTCGGCGCGCCGGGCCTTGATGCCAGCGACAAGGTCCGGCGGCCGAGTTTCCCGGCACGGCCCTCCTAGCCCCCCGGCGGGTGGAGAATAGGGAGCCAGGAGAGGCCTCTGACGCCTTCGTGAACCTCTCCGGGTTTCACAACGGCGTCGGGCCTTTGGGAGAATTCCGCCCTATATCTAATGCTGCAGGGAGAATTAATTTCTCTGCTATAGTGTGGGGCATTTTCTCTTCAGCTACACGGTAAGCTACCATGTAAAAGGCTAATTGTACTTTGTCGTTCAATGTAACATTTCTGCTGACTTCAGATGATGATTCTCGTTGCATCCTTTGAAACAAATCAAGAAGTTTGTTTTTGAACTTGCTATGCTAAGTCTTCAAATGCCTTTGAAGTTTTGAGGGTTTTAAACTTTCATTTGCTCAAACTTCCCTGCATTTAACAGACATGGGCCTTGCATTTGATTTGCATTGGCACAATTAATAAATCCATACCTTAAAAAATCATCTTTATACTGCTTTGTACCTGATTTCAGCTTCTTTTAAATGGGCTGTTCACCAGAGGCCCTGGAGCTCACACCAGCACTGCTTTGTCCTGGTGTGGACCCTCCTGAACAGCTCACACCAGCAGTGCTTTGTCCTGGTGTGGACCCTCCTGAACAGCTCACACCAGCACTGCTTTGTCCTGCTGTGCACCCTCCTGAACAGCTCACACCAACACTGCTTTGTCCTGGTGTGGATTCTCCTGAACAGCTCACACCAGCACTGCTTTGTCCTGGTGTGGATTCTCCTGAACAGCTCACACCAGCACTGCTTTGTCCTGGTGTGGACCCTCCTGAACAGCTCACACCAACACTGCTTTGCCCTGCTGTGAACCCTCCTGAACAGCTCACACCAACACTGCTTTGTCCTGGTGTGGACCCTCCTGAACAGCTCACACCAACACTGCTTTGTCCTGCTGTGGATTCTCCTGAACAGTTCACACCAACACTGCTTTGTCCTGCTGTGGACCCTCCTGAACAGCTCACACCAACACTGCTTTGTCCTGGTGTGGACCCTCCTGAACAGCTCACACCAACACTGCTTTGTCCTGCTGTGGATTCTCCTGAACAGTTCACACCAACACTGCTTTGTCCTGCTGTGGATTCTCCTGAACAGCTCACACCAACACTGCTTTGTCCTGCTGTGGATTCTCCTGAACAGCTCACACCAGCACTGCTTTGTCCTGCTGTGGATTCTCCTGAACAGCTCACACCAGCACTGCTTTGTCCTGCTGTGGATTCTCCTGAACAGCTCACACCAGCACTGCTTTGTCCTGGTGTGGACCCTCCTGAACAGCTCACACCAGCCCTGCTTTGTCCTGCTGTGGATTCTCCTGAGCCACTCTCTTCAGCAGGTTTAGTTGTGAGATCCTGTCCTGTTTGTGTCTCTGGCCTCTCTTCCTTATTATAAATAATCTATTTAAAATTTTAATTGTGTTTTATTTTGTTGCACACTGCCAGCGCTGGTGATGGGGTGGGATTCTCTCCTTCTGCTGAGCCCGCGTCGGTGTCCTTTTCAAGTGGTTTGAGTCACTTCTTAGCACCCTCCCGCCGATGTAGGTCTGATGTTGGGGCCAGGAGAGGGAGGGCTGTCTGTGGCATTGTTTATTTGTTGTTTGTTTTAGTTTCCGTCCTTGGTGTATGGCTGGTTACTTTGTCGTCCCGCAGCCTGTTTGTGTTTTCCTTCGTTGGTTGCTCTGTATTTGGTTTTGTTTTGTAGCCACCGAAGCTGGCCACTTCCCGACATAAAATGGAACATTGAGTTGCATGCAGGGAAAATTGGGCAATGACAGAGAGGCAAGCAGGTTGCAGAACCTCTCTGTGGATTCTGTCTGTGAAGAAACCAGACAGCATAGAAACTAACAAGTTGCGCATATTAATTGAGTGATTCCCGGTGATTCCCGGGCATAATGGACACAACAATGAGAAGAGATTGAAAAATTCTATAGAAGGTCAGACATCCCGGCGCCAGTGGAGTCTGAAACAAAAGGACACAAACAAGGTGGAAAGAACCGGCCAGTGATCGAGGAACAGCCCCGTTATTGGGGAAATTCAAATCAATCGATTGGGAAGAGACCCAATCGATTGCAGGTTTATAGAGGGTCCGCCCAGATGGGCACGAAACCCAAAACAGTATAAGACAGAGACCCCGACCCCAGCTCTCTCTCTTAGCCAGGCTCTCTTAGCCAGCCCTCGTCTCTCTTCGCCAGGCGCTTGTAGCCAGCCTCTCTCAGCAGAACACCTTTGCAGCAGCTCTCCAGGAACTTGGACGCGAGAAGGAGAGGCCTGGCCAATTGCTACACCGACAAGTAAGTGTCATACAACGCACGCTACGAGAGTAGACACTCCTGACCCCTTTAGTCCACACCAACTGGAAGCCTGCGGATCCAGGACAAAGCAAGAGGCCATTGTTCCCTGATCCAGCAGTTCCTTTATTTCAGATAAGTATTGGCCTAGTAGTGGTAGAAACAGTTAGGCTTTAGTGTTATATGCATGAGTAGTAAATAACTGTGTAATAATAAACGTGTCTTGTTTGAACTTACTAACTGGTGCATTGAGTCATTGATCTGAACTTGAACTTGAATCTTGTAGCGGTATCATAACGATACCTGGCGGCTCGAGAGCTAAGGAATAAAACAGAGCCAATTGAGTGTAAAGCGCACTCACCCAGAACGAGCAACAGTTTATAATGTACCAGACCTGTTATGGGCTGAACTGGACCCCTCTAGGGAGGGGTGGAATGGTTTTCTCTCTCTCCTCTGCTGTGCTCCGTGTTAGATTGACCTGACTGGGACTCAGCTGAGTCTTGGAATCCGGCAGGCCTCCGGCTGCTGACTCCCTTGGAATATCCTACCTCCACCTAATGTGCATCATCAAATGTGTGGTGCTCACCAGATTGTGACCCAGTAACCTGTCCACTAGTGCCGCCCACTAATGTCACTGTGCTGGTGGAAGGTGGGGGTTATAGCTGTGATACCTCACTGAGGTGTGTGTGTCTCTGATGGTGGAAGGTGGGGGTTATAGCTGTGATGCCTCAATGAGGTGTGTGTGTCTCTGATGGTGGAAGGTGGGGGTTATAGCTGTGATACCTCAATGAGGTGTGTGTCTCTGTGCTGGTGGAAGGTGGGGGTTATAGCTGTGATGCCTCAATGAGGTGTGTGTGTCTCTGTGCTGGTGGAAGGTGGTGTTATAGCTGTGATGCCTCAATGAGGTGTGTGTCTCTGTGCTGGTGGAAGGTGGGGGTTATAGCTGTCATACCTCAATGAGGTGTGTGTCTCTGTGCTGGTGGAAAATGGGGGTTATAGCTGTGATACCTCAATGAGGTGTGTGTCTCTGTGCTGGTGGAAGGTGGGGGTTATAGCTGTGATACCTCAATGAGGTGTGTGTGTCTCTGTGCTGGTGGAAGGTGGGGGTTATAGCTGTGATACCTCAATGAGGTGTGTGTGTCTCTGTGTTGGTGGAACGATGGGGGGTTATAGCTGTGATACCTCAATGAGGTGTGTGTGTCTCTGTGCTGGTGGAAGGTGGGGGTTATAGCTGTGAAACCTCAATGAGGTGTGTGTGTCTCTGTGCTGGTGGAACGATGGGGTTATAGCTGTGATGCCTCAATGAGGTGTGTGTGTCTCTGTGCTGGTGGAAGGTGGGGGTTATAGCTGTGATACCTCAATGAGGTGTGTGTCTCTGTGCTGGTGGAAGGTGGGGGTTATAGCTGTGATACCTCAATGAGGTGTGTGTGTCTCTGTGTTGGTGGAACGATGGGGGGTTATAGCTGTGATACCTCAATGAGGTGTGTGTGTCTCTGTGCTGGTGGAAGGTGGGGGTTATAGCTGTGAGGCCTCAATGAGGTGTGTGTCTCTGTGCTGGTGGAAGGTGGGGGGTTATAGCTGTGATGCCCCAATGAGGTGTGTGTGTCTCTGTGCTGGTGGAAGGTGGGGGGTTATAGCTGTGATGCCTCAATGAGGTGTGTGTCTCTGTGCTGGTGGAAGGTGGGGGGTTATAGCTGTGATGCCTCAATGAGGTGTGTGTCTCTGTGCTGGTGGAAGGTGGGGGTTATAGCTGTGATGCCTCAATGAGGTGTGTGTCTCTGTGCTGGTGGAAGGTGGGGGGTTATAGCTGTGATACCTCAATGAGGTGTGTGTGTCTCTGTGCTGGTGGAAGGTGGGGGTTATAGCTGTGATACCTCAATGAGGTGTGTGTCTCTGTGCTGGTGGAAGGTGGGGGTTATAGCTGTGATGCCTCAATGAGGTGTGTGTGTCTCTGATGGTGGAAGGTGGGGGTTATAGCTGTGATGCCTCAATGAGGTGTGTGTCTCTGTGCTGGTGGAAGGTGGGGGTTATAGCTGTGATACCTCAATGAGGTGTGTGTCTCTGTGCTAGTGGAAGGTGGGGGTTATACCTGTGATGCCTCAATGAGGTGTGTGTCTCTGTGCTGGTGGAAGGTGGGGGTTATAGCTGTGATGCCTCAATGAGGTGTGTGTCTCTGTGCTGGTGGAAGGTGGGGGGTTATAGCTGTGATACCTCAATGAGGTGTGTGTGTGTCTGTGCTGGTGGAAGGTGGGGGTTATAGCTGTGAGGCCTCAATGAGGTGTGTGTCTCTGTGCTGGTGGAAGGTGGGGTTATAGCTGTGATGCCTCAATGAGGTGTGTGTGTCTCTGTGCTGGTGGAACGATGGGGTTATAGCTGTGATGCCTCAATGAGGTGTGTGTCTCTGTGCTGGTGGAAGGTGGGGGGTTATAGCTGTGATACCTCAATGAGGTGTGTGTCTCTGTGCTGGTGGAAGGTTATAGCTGTGATGCCTCAATGAGGTGTGTGTGTGTCTGTGCTGGTGAAAGGTGGGGGTTATAGCTGTGATGACTCAATGAGGTGTGTGTCTCTGTGCTGGTGGAAGGTGGGGGTTATAGCTGTGATGCCTCAATGAGGTGTGTGTGTCTCTGCGCTGGTGGAAGGTGGGGTTATAGCTGTGATGCCTCAATGAGGTGTGTGTGTCTCTGTGCTGGTGGAACGATGGGTTATAGCTGTGATGCCTCAATGAGGTGTGTGTCTCTGTGCTGGTGGAAGGTTATAGCTGTGATACCTCAATGAGGTGTGTGTGTCTCTGTGCTGGTGGAAGGTGGGGGTTATAGCTGTGAAACCGCAATGAGGTGTGTGTGTCTCTGTGCTGGTGGAAGGTGGGGGGTTATAGCTGTGAAACCGCAATGAGGTGTGTGTCTCTGTGATGGTGGAAGGTGGGGGGTTATAGCTGTGATGCCTCAATGAGGTGTGTGTGTCTCTGTGCTGGTGGAAGGTGGGGGGTTATAGCTGTGATACCTCAATGAGGTGTGTGTGTCTCTGTGCTGGTGGAAGGTGGGGGTTATAGCTGTGATACCTCAATGAGGTGTGTGTCTCTGTGCTGGTGGAAGGTGGGGGGGGGGGGGGTCATAGCTGTGATGCCTCAATGAGGTGTCTGTCTCTGTGCTGGTGGAACGATGGGGTTATAGCTGTGATGCCTCAATGAGGTGTGTGTGTCTCTGTGCTGGTGGAAGGTGGGGGGTTATAGCTGTGATACCTCAATGAGGTGTGTGTCTCTGTGCTGGTGGAAGGTGGGGGGTTATAGCTGTGATGCCTCAATGAGGTGTGTGTCTCTGTGCTGGTGGAAGGTGGGGGGTTATAGCTGTGATGCCTCAATGAGGTGTGTGTCTCTGTGCTGGTGGAAGGTGGGGGTTATAGCTGTGATGCCTCAATGAGGTGTGTGTCTCTGTGCTGGTGGAAGGTGAGGGTTATAGCTGTGATACCTCAATGAGGTGTGTGTCTCTGTGCTGGTGGAAGGTGGGG